>NW_016803289.1:2060408-2067952 GCF_001698545.2 Rhinopithecus bieti
ATGTAAAATTTGTTCAGTGGGGACAGTAAAATGAGCTAGACCAGTGTATGTGGATAAAGAATCATGATCACCTGTTCTCTGGTCCTCCCAACTTCATAATGAGCAAAACGGGTGCTGTCATGTTCTTCATTAATTCATCCCTGCTCAGAAGAGGAGGATTTTCAATGGGTCATTGCAACCTGGGTGTAGCAACTAATCTGGTGATAGCTATTTTTGTATTCCTCTCATTTTTTTCTCTCCTTTGTCTCCCTGTGTAACCATGTAATATGAAACAATGAGTAGTTGCTATGGCTTAAATGTGTTTCCCACAAAGCATGTGTTAGAAACTTAATCCCTAATGCAACAGTGTGGGGAGTTGGAGCCTGATGAGAAGCCATGAAGGTGGAGTGAATGTCTAATAACTCCAGATCCTTCGTCCTTTGGACTCCGGGACCTGTACCAGCAGCCTCCTGGGGCTCTCAAGCCTTTGGCCTTTGACTGAGAGTTACACCTCTGGCTTCCTTGGTTCTTGGGTCTTTTTTTTTTTTTTCTTTATTTTTTGAGATGGAGTCTCATTCTGTTGCCCAGACTGAAATGCAATGGTGCGATCTCAGCTCACTGCAACCTCCACCTCCCAGGTTCAAGTGATTCTCCTGCCTTAGCCTCCCCAGTAGCTGGGACTACAGGTGCCCGCCACCACGCCTGGCTAATTTTTTTATTTTTAGTAGAGACGGGGTTTCATCATATTGGCCAGGCTGGTCTTGAACTCCTGACCTTGTGATCTGCCAGTCTTGGCCTCCCAAAGTGCTGGGATTACAGGCGTGAGCCACCAGTGGTTCTTGGGTTTCTGATTTGAACAGAGCCATGTTACTTCTCTGGTTCTCCAGTGTGCAGATGGCTTACCATGGGACTTCTCCACCACCATAACCAGGTGAGTGAATTCTCCTAATAAAGCCCCTCTCATTTTCATCTATCTGTCTATCTATCTATCTATCTATCTATCTATCTATCTATGCTATTGGTTACCTCTCTGGAAAAAGCTAACACATTGATATGCTATTCCTTTGGAAAACCAGAATGCATAGCCAGATAATATCTTCTGGAACTACTTGGAGTCCCCTTGTTTAAAGTAAAAGTTCTAATACAATCCATGCAGTTATTTAGTCAGCCAACACTGAGTCCAGAAAGGGTGCCTTCTAGAGAGCGCTCAATGGTTTGTATATCATTACTCACAATAATGACTTAGGCAATTACTAAAAGAAAAGAAGTAGGAGTCACTCCATTTTAAGGAGGACTTTGTAATTTAAGCTAGTCTTGGGTTTATGAACAGAATACAAATCACTAATTCAGTATGGAAAAAAACGTATGGTAATTTGCAGTAAGCTTTCACTACCTACCAATAAACAAGCACTTTTTCCCTTGCTTATTTCTATTTCTCTCTTGCCAACTTTGGAGACATGAGTAGCATTAATCAGTTTTCAGTGATGTTTTATTCCCTAATATTATTTAAAGCCAGATTATTCCCTGAGAAGAGGAGATGAAAAAGCAACTACTTGCTTGGGTTTAGGTTGTAAACTACTTGGCAGTACTAGAGGTTATAATTTTGAATTTAGTGTAATTTTGTATACTAGAATACTAGTATAATTTAGTATAGTTTTGAATTCAGTAAATGTGGTAGCTAAATTTTAAATGTAATAATAGCTACGAGTTACTGATTAATGATTTTCCAGGCACTGTTATGCCTTTGACATGCGTAACATCATTTCATTCTCTCAATATAACATCCTGCTGTAGGTAACATGACTATAACCATTCTGTGGAATAGGAAACCTAATCTTGGGTGGATTAAATAAGCTGCCTATCACCACACAACTAGCAAGTGACAGGACTCAAGCTTAAAAGTATATCTGACTTGTAAGCTGTGCCCTCTAACCTCTCAGCCATTTTACTGCATATGCATTATATTATATTGCCCAGATTCACTGTCACATTCATTTGCTATATTATTAATTATCATTATAGTCATTCACTTAACAGACAATTGCTAAGTGTCATTTATGTGCTACTTTGGAGGAGAAACATCAAATCTTGCACATCCCTCAAGGAGTTACACAAAATGGGAAAAGGTACAGAGATGAGCACACTGTAATTTCAAAAGCCAATAGCTAAGTAGTACAACACAAACGAATGATGCTTCTGATGAGGATACATATGAAAACCAACGTTGTTTGAAACATGGGAGAAAGGCCCTTTTTTATTTGTGAGGCCGTTTGGTGGTTAAAAGTGGATTCTGGGCTGAGGCTGCCTGGGTACAAATTGGTAGCTGTATGGTCTTGGGAAAGTCACACACTGTAGTTTCTCCAACTACAAATTGGGAATAAAAGCAATACCTATCCCACAGGAGATTTCATGAGGATTAGATGTATCTATTACTTAGAACAGCTCCCAGGACATAATCAGCTTTGGCCAGCATTGATGTTAATGCTGAAGCCTACACATTTTCTGCGTAGTACTTATGAGGTTTGATATTTCTTCTCTACGCCACCATGTGTTACTTGTCTCTTACTGAAATTTATTTTCCCTACTTTTAAAATTTATTTACTGTTTTTATTATTATTTTTTTTTTTGGTGGGGGGAGGCTGTTTGTTTTCTGATACTCTGGTCATTTTGATCCTTTACTAGAGAATCTCCTTCCACTTCAATTTGCATATTCCCACTCAATTTAAGAGACTCAATCCTCTTCTTTCCATCCTACAAGGCTATCACCTTTCTTGACAGACAAAGGACAGTGGTCAGTCTGAAAAGAAAATATTTCGGAAGAAAGAATATAGCCAGAGAGTGAGTTACGAGTTCATACATTTTCTGAGCATATCTGCTTAACTCTTTGCTTATATCAGGTTATTCTAAAGCACTTTTACTTGTGTTTTCCATATCTAGGTAACAGATCTCATACCTATGGAGGGAGAAAGTACCTCTCTTCTATTTTCCAACTTGCTGTAGAAAATGTTAAATCACCTGAGGTCCAGGAAAGATCTCAGGCTAATATAATTTAATAGGATAATCAGAGTTGACATGAACTGTGATAAATGGATTTAGAATAGCCACTGGCCCTTCCTCTTTTTTAACAATGGTATTGAGATTTGTGGTTTCCCTATTTGGCTGGCCATCAGAATCACATAGCGTGCTTGTTAAATATAGACCAGTCCCTGCTCTCACCTCTCCCGCCTTCTCTCTATCTCACCTCTATCTCCAGTGATCTGGTTCAGCAAGTCTGAGGTGGGGTTTAAAAATCTATATTTTTCAGCACTGGGAATCACTAAGATTATTTATGCATGTATTCATGAGACATGGACTTGATAATAGTAATTATAAAACTTTCCTTTTTGTTTTCTATATTAACATTGAAGAATAACTTATTTGAAAACAAGATCCAATTTTACTCAGCCTGCTTTCTTGAGTTTTAATGAACTCCCTAGTCTCTACCGGGGACAAGGGGTGAAAAAAAGAGCAGTCATTATTAGCTTGTTAGATTAGCAGAATCAGAATTTTCAAGCTGAACGCAACACTAAAGGTAAAGTCATTATTTCTTCACTTCGCAGATACAGATGCAACTTTCTGCATAATGGGAGATTATGATGGGAATACTAACATCCACAAACATTGTGACTTCCCGAAGTAATACAGTTAACTGGAACAAATTCTTGATTCCCAGAAAATTTAGTTTCTTCACTTTTCTAATAATCACCCAAATAGACTGGATCTGTTTCTCAATTTATGGCATTTATGCTAACCAAAGCAAGTGTGTTTGTTTTTTAAAAATATAGCATAGTTAAAAAAACATAGACCAGGCCTGATGGCTTGGTTAACACTTTGAGAGGCTAAGGCAGGAGGATTGCTTGAGCTCTGAAGTTCAAGGCTACCCTGAGCAACAAAGTGAGACCTTGTCTCTACTAAAAACAAACAAACAAAAAATTAGCTGAGCATGGTGACACACGCCTATAGTCCCAGCTACTCAGGAGGCTGAGGTTGGAGGATTGCTTTGAGCCTAGGAGATTGAGCCTGCCAGTGAATGATCTGATTGCACCACTGCATTCCAGCCTGGGTGACAGAACAAGACTCTGTCTCAAAAAACAAAACAAAACAAAACAAAAAACTAAAGAAAGGCATAGTAACTATAGGTAACATCCTTTTTATCAAATACCTCTTAGAACCACATTTTGAGAATTAAATGGAATCTTACCTTTAAGAGGCACCTTGACATCAAGGCCATAGAATAAAGGCAAGAGAGAAGAACAAGAATAGAAACAGAAACTGCAGAAGAAAAAGAAGAAGATTATGTAAATCTGAATTTCTGTAGTGCCATTCAGGTAGTACAAAACCTCAGCTTTTCCACATTGCTCAAGTCTAATCACTTCACATATGAACATCAAGCACCTTTTTGTTTAAAAAAATCCACACCTTTTATGTTGCTACTGACAGTATCAGTGTTCAACTAACATTGATTCATACATTTTAGAATCATGAGGTGGTTTTACGAACAATTGGTCTAAGCTCCTAATTTTATATTTAAGAAAAATAAGCTCAGAGCAGTAAATCAATAGTTTAATTTCATACAATTTTATGGCACAGTGAGGGCTAAAGCTTAGCTAGCCTGAATCCTACTTTGTTACATATCATGGTCTCTATCTTTCATACATGAGAGGGTATTTCAAAAACACAAAATATGATCAGAACGTACACTTAATCACTCAGTGCTATCTTTTTGGTTAATATGATAGGCTTTAGGATTAAGGCACAGCTGGGAGAATATTAATCTGTAGGCTAAAAATATACTTAATTACTCACAGTGGAACATTTCAGAGAGATAAATGGACATTGTTAATAATTACATTGGGTTGACGGGTAAAAACTGGGTCTGTCCTGGGCAAGTGGGGACGTCTGATCATGCTATTGGTATAAGAACTGCTTCTACTTCAATGGGCATTTCAGATAATAAATGCGTGATGTTGTTCCAGCTGTTATGCCTCCAAGATAGATGACTTCTTATTTGACTCATGGAATCTGATTTGTTTCTCTTTGCCAAAAATTTTCACTTGAGAAACAGATAATTAGGTGGACGAACAGTGCTTGTGTACCACAGGTATATAACTAACTGTATACTAACTATAAAAAGCCATGGGTCAGGTCAGTTTTTAAAAAAGAGTTGATTTGCTTGGTGGTTTTCTTTTACAGAGTAAGTCTTTTACTTGATTATCACACTCCAGGAACACACTGTTAGACACATCTGTGAATAAGGGTTATGTTTGGCATTCTCATATTGTGAATGTTATTTGCATATTTCCTTTAATGCTACTGCTTATAAGGTTCTTGCTTCACTATGGCTAAATTCTATAAACAAGTTATGAGTATGGCTCTAAGAGGCATGTATTGGTGGCTAGTCTATTATTCTGAAAAGATAAAACTGTTGCTTTTTTTTCATTCTTTGAAGGTAAACTTATAGCAGGAGAAGTTCAAGAATGGAGAGTAATGGGCAAATTCCCGTTCCCATTATTCCCATGAGAAGATCAGACATCAGAGCTACCTCTCTGGGCATGAGGAGATGCCCATCACTTAATCTGTAATGACAGTCTTAATCCCTGCAGTGTGGTCGGCAGATCATGCCATCTGGAGTCAGAAACCCTGACCTCTGGTTTTGATTTGCCATAAATTGGCTACATAATTTTGGGCAAGTTGTTTAATTTCTTTGAGCCATTGTTTTATTATCTGTATAAAAGGGGATCATAACATCTGTAGTGTCTGTCTCATAGAGTAATTATGAGAATCAGATGACATGATGGTAGTGGAAGTGCTCTAGATATGCTGCATACAGATATTATGCTCTAGATAAGTGCTGCACACAGCTGAAGCAATTTTGCTAGGTTTGTTCTTGCCACCTGATTCATACTAACTGTGTGCATTGAAATAAACAATAAAGAAGGGATATTACATGTACCCTGAGTGGGTGTTCAAGTACCACAAGGAAAGAATGAAGAGTATCTCTGGCATAAAGGATCTTTAGCCTTTTTACTAGACTTAAGGGTGAGGAGAACTGAAGTCCAGTGAGTAGAAGGTGAATCATAAACCTCATCTCTAGTCAAATATCTAATTAGAAGTCAACTGGATTGTTTTTGAAGTGGTTGAATTTGCTACCATATGTGAAATATGCAGTGTTGATAAATACACTGCATATTGTTGATCCTTATTTTCTTTGAAGTAAGGTTATTACCCCATTATCATAAAAGTTTAGGAAATTCAGACCTATAAAGTGTACTGAGCAAAAGAATTGTGAAAAAGTTTACATTGAATTCCAACAATGAACATGATCTTAATCTCCCTTCTTCCAAAATTTTTGAGGGTTTTATTTAGGGAATGGCTAGGGTGATGACATTGATAGATTTTTTTTCTCCCCCCGCTTTTTTTTTTGTTTTAAACCTCAGCTGGACAGGAAGTGAATGGGTATCATCAAGTTTTGGGGGCAGAATAACCTTAACTTTGACTTTTTCCTTGAGCCAGCCCTAGCGTAGCTTATGAATTAGCAGAGAGATAGCTAAGCACTGGCCATTCAAAAGTGTGGAAAATGGAAGATATTAAGTGTGGTCTTTGACAAACAGGGAAGCTGAAAGCAAACCCCACCTTCTGCGGGGCTTCCTGCCAATCACTGGGAAATTTATTGTACGTTATTGTTGCCTCATTCAATCCCGCAGAACTAAATAGCCCCTTCTGAAATGTGAGAAATTCAAATTTAAAATTTTCCAGAGAACGTATACTTTGGGTTGGAATTTTTAAAATTACACTTTTAGAATTTGACTTATACTTTTTTAGTGTTTCCTTTTTCACATAAGTGATCTCATTTGTTCTTCATGGAACCCAAGGGAGGAGGAAAGGGCAAGTGTTATCATCCCTGTTTTAGAGATATGGCTTGGACAGAGGAAGTCAAGTTATTTACCTAAGGTCAAATGAGTACCTGAAGACCCACCCTATATAGAAATCTGGATGCCTGGTGGTCTGGCTACCTGAGCCTACCAACTCCCTTTAACCTCACATATGCAGATAATTATAGAAGCAATCTGGGATGAACCAAAGTCTAACCATTGCTGCAGGAAGGGCAGATAGTTTGCTATTTTCTTCTTGTGTGCCTATGGAAGCTATTATAAAACAGCAATATCGTTTTACATACAGGGATTCAGGTAGCTACTTTCAGGCAATCTGATTGGAATTCCAGAGAAAAACCTATTTGGCATCCTTGCTCTTTCCCTCAGCAGAATGTTCCTGGTGTCTTGGGCCAGACTTTATTATTATTATTATTATTATTATTATTATTATTATACTTTAAATTCTGGGATACCTACACAGAAATGCAGGTTTGTTACATAGGTATACGTGTGCCATGGTGGTTTGCCACACCCATCAACCCATCATCTACATTATGTATTTTTCCTAATGCTCTCCCTCCCCTTGCTTCCCACCCCTCGACAGGCCCTGGTGTGTGATGTTCCCCAACCTGTGCCTGTATGTTCTCATTGTTC
>NW_016803289.1:2068818-2070148 GCF_001698545.2 Rhinopithecus bieti
TTTTTTTTTTTTTTTTTGAGACAGAGTCTTGTTCTGTTGCCCAGGCTGGAGTGCAGTGGCACGATCTTGGCTCACTGCAAGTTCTGCCTGCCGGGTTCACGGCATTCTCCTGCTTCAGCCTCCCGAGTAGCTGGGACTACAGGCGCTCACCACCTCGCCTGGCTAGTTTTTTGTATTTTTAGTAGAGACGGGGTTCACCATGTTAGCCAGGATGGTCTCAATCTCCTGACCTTGTGATCCACCCAGCTCGGCCTCCCAAGGTGCTGGGATTACAGGCATGAGCCACTGCGCCTGGCCCTGTGCCACATTTTCTTTATCCAGTCTAACATTGATGGGCATTTGGGTTGGTTCCAAGTTTTTGCTATTTTGAATAGTGCTGCAATAAACATACGTGTGCATGTGTCTTTATAGTAGAATGATTTATAATCCTTTGGGTTATACATCCAGTAATGGGTTTATAATTTATATCCTTTGGGTTATAAATCCAGTAATGGGATTGCCATGTCAAATGGTATTTCTAGTTCTAGATCCTGGAGTAATCGCCACACTGTCTTCCACAATGGTTGAACTAATTTACACTCCCACCAATGGTATAAAATCATTCCTATTTCTCCACATCCTCTCCAGCATCTGTTGTTTCCTGACTTTTTAATGATAGCCATTCTAACTGGTGTGAGATGTTATCTCTTTGTGGTTTTAATTTGCATTTCTCTAATGACCAGTGATGATGAGCTTTTTTTCATCTGTTTGTTGGCTGTATTATGTCTTATTTTGAAAAGTGTCTGTTCATATACTTTGCCCACTTTTTGATGGGGTTGCTTGTTTTTTCTTGTAAATTTGTTTAAGTTCCCTGTAGATTCTGTATAATAGCCCTTTGTAAGATGGATAGATTGCAAAAATTCCCTCCCATTCTGTAGGTTATCCCATTACCTGTTCACCCTGATGATAGTTTCTTTTGCTGTGCAGAAGCTCTTTAGCTTAAGTAGATCCCATTTGTCAATTTTGGATTTTGTTGCCAGTGCTTTTGGTGTTTTAGTCATGAAGTCCTTGCCCATGCCTATGTCCTGAATGGTATTGCCTAGGTTTTCTTCTAGGGTTTTATGGTTTTGGGTCTTACATTTAAATCTTTAATCCACCTTGAATTAATTTTTGTATGAGGTGTAAGGAAGGGGTCCAGTTTCAGTTTTCTGAATATGGCTAGCCGGTTTTCTGAATACCATTTATTAAATAGGGAATCCTTTCCCCATTGCTTGTTTTCGTCAGTTTTGTCAAAGATCTGATGGTTGTAGATGTGTAGTGTTATTTCTTTCTTTTTTTTTTTTTTTTTTTT
>NW_016803289.1:2070607-2100706 GCF_001698545.2 Rhinopithecus bieti
GCTGGAGTGCAGTGGCCGGATCTCAGCTCACTGCAAGCTCCGCCTCCCGGGTTTACGCCATTCTCCTGCCTCAGCCTCCCGAGTAGCTGGGACTACAGGCGCCCGCCACCTCGCCCGGCTAGTTTTTTGTATTTTTTAGTAGAGACGGGGTTTCACCGTGTTAGCCAGGATGGTCTTGATCTCCTGACCTCGTGATCCGCCCGTCTCGGCCTCCCAAAGTGCTGGGATTACAGGCTTGAGCCACCGCGCCTGGCCAATGTGGTGTTATTTCTGAGGCCTCTGTTCTGTTCCATTGGTCTATATATCTGTTTTGGTACTAGTACTATGTTTTGGTTACTGTAGCCTTGTAGTAGAGTTTGAAGTCAGGTAGCATGACGCCTCCAGCTTTGTTCTTTTTGCTTAGGATTGTCTTTGCTGTATGGGCTCTTCTTTGGTTCCATATGAAATTTAAAATAGTTTTTTCTAATTCTGTGAAGAAAGTAAATGGTAACTTGATGGGAATAGTGTTGATCTATAAATTACTTTGGGCAGTATGGCCATTTTCATGATATTGATTCTTCCTATCCATGAGCATGGAATGTTTTTCCGTTTGTTTGTGTTCTCTCTTATTGCCATGAGCAGTGAATTTTATTTCTTCTTGAAGTGATCCTTCCCATGTAAATTGTATTCCTAGGTATTTTATTCTCTTTGTAGCAATTGTTAATGGGAGTTCACTCATGATTTGACTGTCTGCCTATTATTGGTGTATAGGAATGCTTGTGATTTTTGCACACTGATTTTGTATCTTGAGAGTTTGCTGAAGTTGCTTATCAGTTTAAGGAGTTTTTGGGCTGAGACAATGGGGTTTTCTAAATACACAATCATGTCATCTGCAAACAGAGATAATTTGACTTCCTCTCTTCCCATTTGAATACCCTTTATTTTTTTCTCTTGCCTGATAGTCCGGGCCAGAACTTCCAATACTATGTTGAATAGGAGTGGTGAGAGATGGCATCCTTGTTTTGTGCTGGTTTTCAAAGGGAATGCTTCCAGCGTTTGCCCATTCAGTATGTTATTGGCTGTGGGTTTGTCATAAATAGCTCTTATTATTTTGAGATATGTTCCATTAATACCTAGTTTACTGAGTGTTTTTAGCATGAAGGGGTGTTGAATTTTATTAAAGGCCTTTTCTGCATCTATTGAGATAATCATGTGTTTTTTCTCATTGGTTCTGTTTATGTGATGGATTATGTTTATTGATTTACGTATGTTGAACCAACCTTGCATCCCAGAGTTGAAGCCAACTTGATTGTGGTGGATAAGGTTTTAATGTGCTGCTGGATTTGGTTTGCCAGTATTTTATTGAGGATTTTCACAATGATGTTCATCAGGGACACTGGCCTGAATTTTGTTGTTGTTGTTGTGTCTCTGCCAGGTTTTGTATCAGGATGATGCTGGTCTCAGATAATGAGTTAGGGAGAAGTCCCTCTTTTTCTATTGTTTGGAATAGTTTCAGAATGAATGGTACTAACTCCTCTCTGTACCTCTGGTAGAATTCAGCTGTGAATCTCTCTGGTCCTGGGCTTTTTTTGGTTGGTAGGCAATTAATTACTGCCTTTATTTCAGAACTTGTTATTGGTCTAGTCAGGTATTTGACTTCTTCCTGGTTTCGTCTTGGGAGGGTGTATGTGTCCAGGAATTTATCCATTTCTTCTAGATTTTCTATTTATTTGCACAAAAGTGTTTATAGTATTTTCTGATTGCAGTTTGTATTTCTGTGAGATCAGTGGTGATCTCCCCTTTATCATTTTTTATTGGGTCTATTTGATTCTTCTCTCCTTTCTTCTTTTNTTTTTTCTCATTGGTTCTGTTTATGTGATGGATTATGTTTATTGATTTACGTATGTTGAACCAACCTTGCATCCCAGAGTTGAAGCCAACTTGATTGTGGTGGATAAGGTTTTAATGTGCTGCTGGATTTGGTTTGCCAGTATTTTATTGAGGATTTTCACAATGATGTTCATCAGGGACACTGGCCTGAATTTTGTTGTTGTTGTTGTGTCTCTGCCAGGTTTTGTATCAGGATGATGCTGGTCTCAGATAATGAGTTAGGGAGAAGTCCCTCTTTTCTATTGTTTGGAATAGTTTCAGAATGAATGGTACTAACTCCTCTCTGTACCTCTGGTAGAATTCAGCTGTGAATCTCTCTGGTCCTGGGCTTTTTTTGGTTGGTAGGCAATTAATTACTGCCTTTATTTCAGAACTTGTTATTGGTCTAGTCAGGTATTTGACTTCTTCCTGGTTTCGTCTTGGGAGGGTGTATGTGTCCAGGAATTTATCCATTTCTTCTAGATTTTCTATTTATTTGCACAAAAGTGTTTATAGTATTTTCTGATTGCAGTTTGTATTTCTGTGAGATCAGTGGTGATCTCCCCTTTATCATTTTTTATTGGGTCTATTTGATTCTTCTCTCCTTTCTTCTTTTTAGTCTGGCTAGTGGTCTATATATTTTGTTAATCTTTTCAAAAAAACCAACTCCTAGATTCATTGATTTTTTTGAAGGGTTTTTCGTGTCTCTATCTCCTTCAGTTTTGCTCTGATCTTTGTTATTTCTTGTCTTCTGCTAGCTTTTGAATTTGTTTGCTCTTGATTCTCCAGTTCTTTTAATTGTTATGTTAGGGTGGCAATTTTAGATCTTTCCCGCTTTCTCCTGTGGGGATTTAGTGCTACAAATTTCCCTCTAAACACCGTTTTAGCTGTGTCCCAGAGATTCTGGTATGTTGTGTCTTTGTTCTCATTGGTTTCAAATGGCTTATTTATTTCTGCCTTAATTTCGTTATTTACCCAGTAGTCATTCAGGAGCAGGTTGTTTGGTTTCCATGTAGTTGTATGGTTTTGAGTGAGTTTCTTAATCCTGAGTTCTAATTTGATTGCACTGTGGTCTGAGAGACTGTTTGTTATGATTTCTGTTCTTTTGCATTTGCTGAGGAGTGTTTTATTTTCTATTACATGGTCGATTTTAGAATAAGAGCTATGCGGCGCTGAGCAGAATGTATGTTCTGTTGATTTGGGGTCGAGAGTTCTGTAGATGTCTATTAGGTCTGCTTGGTCCAGAGCTGAGCTCAAGTCCTGAATTTCCTTGTTAATTTTCTGTCTTGTTGATTTGTCTAATATTGACAGTGGGGTGTTAAAGTTTCCCACTACTCATGTGTGTGAGTCTAAGTCTCTTTGTAGGTCTCTAAGAACTTGCTTTATGAAGCTGGGTGCTCCTGTATTGGATGCATATATATTTAGGATATTTAGGTCTTCTTGTTGCATTGATCTCTTTACCATTATGTAATGCCCTTCTTTGTCTTTTTTAATTTTTGTTGGTTTAAAGTCTGTTTTATCAGAGACTAGAATTGCAACCCCCCATTTTAAAATTTTTGGCTTTCCACTTGCTTGGTAAATCTTCCTCCATTCCTTTATTTTGAGTCTATGTGTGTCTTTGCACATGAGATGGGTCTTCTGAATACAGTACACTGATGGCTTTTGACTTTTTATCCAACTTGCCAGTCTGTGTCTTGTAATTGGAGCATTTAGCCCCTTTATATTTAAGGCTAATATTGTTATGTGTGAATTTGATCCTGTCATTATGATGCTAGCTGGTTATTTTGCCTGTTAGTTGATGCAGTTTCTTCATAGTGTTGATGGTCTTTGCATTTTGGGTTGTTTTTGCAGTGGCTGGTACCGGTTTTTCCTTTCCATATTTAGTGCTTCCTTCATGAGCTCTTGTAAGGCAGGCCTGGTGGTGACAAAATCCCTTAGCATTTGCTTGTCTGTAAGGGATTATTTCTCCTTCCCTTAGGAAGCTTAGTTTGGCTGGATATGAAAATCTGGGTTGAAAATTATTTTCTTTAAGAATGTTGAATATTGGCCCCTACTCTCTTCTGGCTTGTAGGGTTTCTGCTGAGAGATCCACTAATTAGTCTGATGGGCTTCCCTTTGTGGGTAACTCACCCTTTCTCTCTGGCTGTGCTTAACATTTTTTCCTTCATTTCAACCTTGCTGAATCTGATGATTATGTGTCTTAGGGCTGCTCTTCTCGAGGAATATCTTTGTGGTATTCTCTGTATTTCCTGAATTTGAATGTTGGCCTGTCTTGCTAGGATGGGGAAGTTCTCCTGGATAATATCCTGAAGTGTGTTTTCGAACTTAGTTCCATTATCTCCATCACTTTCAGGTACACCAATCAAATGTAGGTTTGGTCTTTATGCGTAGTCTCATATTTGTTAGAAGTTTTGTTCATTCCTTTTCATTCTTTTTTCTCCAATCTTGTCTTCACACTTTATTTCATTAAGTTGATCTTCAATCTCTGATATCCTTTCTTCCGCTTGATTGATTCAGCTATGGATACTGCATGCTTCACGAAGTTCTCGTGCCGTGTTTTTCAGCTCCATCAGGTCATGTATGTTCTTCTCTAAACTAGTTATTCTAGTTAGCAATCCCTCTAACCTTTTATTAAGTTTCTTAGCTTCCTTACATTGGGTTATAACATGCTCCTTTAGCTCAGAGGAGTTTGTTATTACCTACCTTCTGAAGCCTACTTCTGTCAATTTGTCAAACTCATTCTCCATCTAGTTTTGTTCCCTTGCTGGCGAGGAGTTTTGATCCACTGGAGGAGAAGAGGCATTCTGGTTTTGGAATTTTCATCCTTTTGTGCTGGTTTTTCCTCATCTTCATGGATTTATCCATCTTTGGTCTTTGCTGTTGATGACCTTTGGATAGAGTTTTTGCATGGTTGTCCTTTTCATTGATGTTGATGCTATTGCTTTCTGATTGTTAGTTTCCCTTCTAACAGTCAGGCCCCTCTGCTGCAGGTCTTCTGGAGTTTGCTGGGGGTCCACTCCAGACTCTGTTTGCCTGGTTATCACCAACGGAGGCTGCAGAAGAGCAAAGATTGCTGCCTGCTCCTTCCTCTGGAAGCTTCGTCCCAGAAGAGCACAGGTCAGATGCCAGCCAGAGCTCTCCTGTATGAGGTGTCTGTCAACTCCTGCTGGGAGGTATCTCCCAGTCAGGAGGCATGGGGGTCAGGGACCCACTTGAGGAGGCATTCTGTCCCTTCACAGAGCTTGAGCACTGTGCTGGGAGATCCACTGCTCTCTTCAGAGCCAGCAGGCAGGAACGTTTAAGTCTGTTGAAGCTGCACCTACAGCCGCCCCTTCCCCTAAGTTCTGTGTCCCAGGGAGATGAGAGTTTTATCCATAAGCCCCTGAATGGGGTGCTGCCTTTCCTTCAGAGATGCCCTGCCCAGAGAGGAGGAATCTAAAGAGGCAGTCTGGCTACAGCAGCTTTGTGGCCCTGTGGTGGGCTCCGCCTAGTCTGAACTTCCCTGGGGCTTTGTTTATACTGTGAGGGGAAAAGTGCCTACTCAAGCCTCAGTAATGGTGAACGCTCCTCCCCTCCACCAAGCTCGAGCATCCCAGGTTGACGTCAGACTGCTGAGCTGGCAGCGAGAATTTCAACCCAGTGGATCTTAGCTTGCTGGGCTCCGTAGGGGTGGGATCCACTGAGCAAGACCACTTGGCTCTCTGGCTTCAGGCCCTTTTCCAGGGGAGTGAATGGTTCTCTCTTGATGGCATACCAGGTGCCACTGGGGTATGAAAAAAAACTCCTGCAGCTAGCTCAGTGTCTGCCCAAACGGCCTCCCAGTTTTGTGCTTGAAACCCAGGGCCCTTGTGGTGTAGGCACCTGAGGGAATCTTCTGGTCTGTGGGTTGTGAAGATCATGAGAAAAGCATAGTATTTGGGCCAGAGTGCACCATCACGGCACAGTCCCTCATAGCTTCCCTTGGCTAGGGGAGGGAGTTCCCTGACCCCTTGCACTTCTTGGGTGAGGCAACACCCCACTCTGCTTTGATTTGCCCTCCGTGGGCTGCACCCACTGTCTAACCAGTCCCAATGAGATGAACCAAGTACCTCAGTTAGAAATGCAGAAATCACCCGCCTTCTGTGTTGGTCTGGCTGGGAGCTGCAGACCGGAGCTGTTCCTATTTGGCCATCTTGCTTGGGAATTCCAGGCTTTGACTTTTTTTGTTGTGCAAGCCTGTGTAGCTCACTGCAGCTTGTTCAGCATCCCAGCCTGAGCTCTGTCTGTTCTCCCACCCCACATGCATTTCCAAGTACCCTCTGTTAGAGCCACGTTGTTATACCCCTCAAAAACACTGGCTGACTTGGAGGAAGCAGCCACTCTTTGAGATCCCTGGGGAAGTGACAGGACAACATGATTATCATATATCAACCCAAATTTCTGAACTGATTGTTATCACAAGGATGAAAGGTCTTTTTATGAATGATAATGGAAAAGGTTAAAAAAAAAGGTGCTAAAAGATGTTTTTTAAAAAAAGCAAAGTAGGGTAACCAAATTCAGAAGAAACTTTTGGAAAGGAAATGAAGATAAGGAAGGGGAAACTAAGGAAAGAAAACACATAAAAAAATAGGAAAGAAACACAAAAGACAAACATGTAAAGGCTAGGTTACTGATGGCAGACTCTTTCCTGGCATTCTGACTGACTGAAGGTGAAAGCTAGGTTTACTGTAACTATACCTGCTTCTGCAAGACACACAATTAACTGAGAAGCCAGAAAGAAAATACAATGAGCAAAATCAATATTGCTTTCTGGTTGAACAAATAATAAGATACTTATTGAACCTGACACATACCTTTTCTTCTAAGTCCTTTATTTGTCTTTTCTGGATGTCTGTTTTATCTTCTAAGTCACGAATTCTCTGAAGAAAGAAAAGAAAAGAAAGAAAGCATCAGTAGGTGGTAAGTTGTGCAGAAAAATAATTCACCAAACGAAAACATGAAAATTCCTATACAAACCTTAATATTTGTACAAGCAGCTGGAAACATCACATTTATATTTTTCCCCACCCAAAAACGTGTTGCATGCTTCAGAAATTATCTATGCTTGTGGTAGAAAATCATTGTTGCTGATTATCTTTTCAAAAAATGTTTGCTACCCTTTCTACTGGGCCTATCCCTGTAGACCCCTTCCTAGTGAGGTGTAGATTCAACACCACTGATACTGAGTTTGGCAAAGAGACTTGTTTTGGCCACTGGAATGTGAGTTGGAATAAGATTTGCGAATATCAAATCCTTGTAGAGGGTGTAGTATGTCTCAGAACTAGAGAGCAAGAAACAAGCTTTGTTATGAACCATTTGGATTGAGATTTTGATTGTTTGTTACCACATTAAAGATGGCTGCGGCTGACTCATATAGATGTAAACAATCCAATTGTTCTTTCTTAACCTTTTTTTTCTTAACCCTATTTCAGCCTTGTTTCAGGATAGAATTTTCTCACAAAATAGAGTTGGTAAATTCTCATAAAACAAAGTAGAGATTACACATCAACAAACATTCCCAGGAGGGAACTGGTAAATTAGGAAAACACCAGAACATAACAAACATAACACAAGTAATCCTAAAGACGAAAAGTTCCAAGACTGTCTTTGAACTTACCTCTCAGTTATGTAACAAAATTCCACTAATTTAAACACCAAGTATTTGAAATCAACATTACATAACAATTATTTACAAGTAAAATAAAGTCTTCACATTTATATCTGGCAATCTAAAGGCTTTTTGTGTTCATGTACATGGTTATACAATGCAGGCTTCTTATTTAATACCTCTGCTGGGAATAATTAGAAAATAGAGAAATGGAGTGTATGAAGAAAACACTAGAAGCCAAATGGGATGATAACATAGAAAGAGAGGTTTTTATAATGCAATGGTAGGAGAAAAAAGGGGAAGCTAGAACAAAGGGTACTTGAACTTGGAAAGCATATCTCCTTCTCTTTAAAAGAGTGGATCTCACCTGTTTGTCTCTCCCTGCCCCAGTCAGGGACATTTGGCAGTTCTGCACATTTTTTTAAGGTTAGTTAATATGTTTATTTATTTTAAGTTGTGTAATTCAGTGGTTTTAGCATATTCACAAAGTTGTGCAACCATCACCATTATCTAAATGTCTTGACATTTTTGTATTATCACAATTGGGAGTAGGTACATCTAGCATCTACCAAGTAGAAGCCAGAAATGCTACTAAGCATCCGATAAGGCACAGAACAGCCACCCCTCCCCCTAAAAAATAATAAAGAAATATCTGCTTCAAAATTTCAGCAGTGTTGAGATTGAGAAATTCTTCTTTAAAGTAAGGGGGCTAAGGTTTGTGCAAGAAGAGATGGTGTGTTTTGGTCAGAGTTAGACCATAAAGGTTAACCTTGAAATTATGCCATAATGAATGCTGGAGAGAGGGATGGGACTGGAATGTTGATGGTGTGTGTATACATATGTGATGTGTGTGCTGGTGTATATTTCCATAGTGCTGTCAGTGCTCCATAGCTACACAGTAAAAGAATAAATTTGCTAGATATTTCTACCTTGAGTGTTCAAGTAATTCCTTGGCATGTCTGTTGGATATGCAAGCAAGTCACAAAATCATTAATATGTAAAATTATTGCAGCATCCATTCAGCACCACGTCTACGCTTGTTGGACACCTCCTTACATGCTCATGACTGTGCTGAATGTAAT
Organism: Rhinopithecus bieti; assembly: GCF_001698545.2. Taxonomy (NCBI): domain Eukaryota; kingdom Metazoa; phylum Chordata; class Mammalia; order Primates; family Cercopithecidae; genus Rhinopithecus; species Rhinopithecus bieti. The sequence continues at coordinate 2,079,164 of NW_016803289.1, forward strand.
GGGCAATACAGATAAGGCACCAATTAGCTCCAGATTTCAAAGAACTATCAGATCCAGATGGAATAACAAAATTAAATAGAAAAGGTAAACAATGGAAAAAACTGAATAACTTTATCACCCATCTCCAATTCCTAGTGTAGTGTTTAGCATGAAGAAGTTGTCCACACATTTTTTTTGTTAAATAAACGTGTTATGCTATATCATATGATGTACACTTGATTTCTTTTTGCTTCCCATCCCATTGCCATCCACCCAACAGGAAACCTTGTTGGATCCAAAACATTCCTTTTCTACCCACTTCTTTTTATTTCTACTGATACCAAGTTCACCAAGTCATTGTCTTCCCTTGTCAGGACTGGTGTGGCAGCTTCTACCTGCTCTTCCCGCCTTTTATTTTGACCATCCTACATTCATCTATAGCAGCCATTGTGAACTCTCAGAATGTAAAAGTGAACTCTCAGAATGTAAAAATGATCTCCATGGTCCCCTGAGTTGAACTGGGTGGGGAAGAGTTGTACTCAGAATAAAACTCGAACTCCTGCAAAGCCCTATGTGATGTGGTTCTTTCTTAGTTCTCGAATGTCTCCTCCTATCAACCTCACTCTGGCTGTGTGTGCTCCTGACATTCTAGCTTTCCTTTGCTCTGTTCCTTGACTATTCCAAACTTATTCCGACGATAGGGACTTAGCCCTTGTTGTTCCTGACTTCTGGGACACTTGGCCAAGATCTTTGTGTGGCTCATTTCTTGGATCTTAGGTATTTTCAGAGAGGCTTTCTGTGACCAGCCAGCCTAAAGTGGCCAATCCTACTCCCAAACTCACACACACATTGTATATGTTTCTGCATAGCACTTATTGCCACTCTCAGAAATTGCCTCAGTCATTATTCATTTGTGCTGTGGCTCTGTCCCTATTCCTCTGTGAGATAGATGAAAGTAGTGATCTGTATGTCTTTGCTTACCATTACACTCCCAGCACCTGGTACACAGCAGGCCCTCAATAAATGGTTGTGAATGAGTGCATAACAGAATATAGAATGTAGATTTTTTGGGGCAGTATGTAGTCCATTTTAAAAATTTTCATCAGGGAGAGGATCCTGAATGGGTGGAAAAGTGAGAACACTCGGATGAATGCAATGAAAACTAATGAATATGTTAGGATGAGCAATTATGCAACAGGGGCTTAGAGGTAGAAAATCACAGCACAAGTGGGACCAGGATGTTTTGCATGAGTGGAGAGGGAAGTATGCTCTGGGGTTGGGTCAAATGTGGTTTTGGAGGGAGGGGTAGTCAGCTACTGAAGGACCTGAAGAGACCTGCGTAAGACTCTACTCAACTGGAAATTGGGACCATGAAGGCTTTGGGGCAAGAATGTACTATGAGGTAAAGTGAGAAAAATCTGAGATGAGATGTGTGGTGGATTGAAAAGAGGAGAGCTAGAACTAGGCCCCATGGCACCTGCATGTGCTTTTAAAAATGCCATTTATTATGATATATCATAATTATTTTTCTTTGTGTTAATCATTTTATATCCTTCTATGGATCCTACATTTTGTGGAGGCAGGGTCCATGGTGAATTCTCTGTCAGCACAGTATTTAGAACCTAGGAAACACATTTAAAGGTTTGACTGAATAAATGCATAGATGATGGAGTCAGATTCACATAGAGAATATTTGGCAGTATCTGGAAGCTGGTCGAATAATGAAAGACCCTGCACATGCCTGGGGTGACAAAAATGAACAAAATGGACCAGTATCAGAAACATTTCAGGGGAAATGCCAGTTGGATGAGGTGCTATATTAATGCTTACAGGGAAAGAACAGAGAAGACTCCAGTGTTTCTAGCCAGAGTGATTTGAGATACGGTAATTCTACTGACTAAGACAGGCAGATGGGGAGAGAGAAGAGAAGTAAGGATAAGAACTCACCAGTTCACTCTTAAATATTCAAGCAGAACTGTGTAATAAATGGTTAGTGATATATTTTAGAAGTTAGAGTGTATTACATAGTTATATGTGAAAAATCCTGGCCCGTATCTTCTGGAATAATTCTATGAAACTCAGCTATTAATTAAAAGGGAAGAAGAAGAGTAAGAAATAACTGGGAAAGGCATATTCTAATGAACATTTGTTTAGGAGATGGATGGAAAATGTCAGCGAAACTCTCTGAGGTTCAGAAATGCAGTGTACTACCGACACTACTGGATAACTTAAACAAAATCAACTCTTTCAGGAGTGAAGTATCCTAGCTAAATGGTTAAAGACATATTGAAATGGAATAAAGTTTTTATCACAAATAAATTTAGATAACTATTAGTCCATCTTAAAAGGAAACACTTCTGTGTTTCCATTACATACCTCCCAATTTGTTGAAAGTAATTACATACTATTGCAGCACAAGAAATTTGTGCAGGGGACATTTCTATCCCCTGCTAGAAGAAAAGTGCACAAAGCAATGCAATGATGCCATAGAGTCTATTATTAAAGACTTTGAGTCTTTCCGTGGGTCAAAACCCAAACCTTTGTGATGGAATCTGAAGGGGCATTAATAGGAACATATACGTATTTATCATTTCTGGGATGTGTGACTTCAGAATTCTCCACCTACTCTGGTAATCTGTTAGCCTATAAAATCCACAAAGCTCCTGCCTGCATCTGAAGTGTGCTAAGTGTCATGTCACCCATGAATTGTTTGGATTTGCCTCATAAAAGAACCCCTTCTTGTTTTCCACTTACCATGATCACTGATGACCACACAATTCTTACCGACTATTCATGCCATCTGGATTTTGTACCAGTTGCTTCTTATAGCTTCTGAGGATTTAATACTATAACCTGACACTTTCAGTTGTAGAATCCTTATTGAATCTGTATTTTGACCAGGATCTCAGCCCTCAACTGTCAAGCTATGGCATGAATAGAGTTGCAATCAAAAATTTTGGCTGGAAATTAGTATTGGGTGCCTATTTTGAGCCTTGCTGATGAATCACATAAGTCATGGATGATGGTACAATAGTGTTCAGACACACTGGCCTTCGAGTTCAGCAGACCTAGGCTGTCATCCTGACTGTTGCTTACCATCTGTGTCATCTTGGGCAAATCACTTAAACATTCTTATCTTCAGTATTGTTATGTCCAAAATTGAGATAATAAAAATACTTACCTCCTAGGGCTATTATGAAGATTAAAGGAAATGATGTAAGTAGATTCCTTAGTTTACTTACTGACATAAAGCAAATGTCAGTAAGTAAACAGCAGCTGCCGGGCTTTGTTGTTGGTGATGTTTGTAATGTGAACGATCCTTGTTCTCTTTTACACTATTCAGATTGTTATCAGCCTTGGTTACCGACTGGAGTAAGCAATAAATGGAAAGCACTATTTTTGCCCTGGAGAGTGTCCTGCTTCCCTGCGTAACGCAGATAATCAGACTCCATGAAATTCAAAGGGTATTTCATGAAAATGTAGTTCTAAAAATAGTAGCAGTATGCAGTCCCTCTGAAACGCCAATTTTCTCAAGATTGAATTATTATAAAACTGTCATTTTTGTATGTGCATGAAGGTAGAAAACAATGGTTATTTATTTTACTCTCTGAAAATAACTTGTATCTCCTGGGCTTCTCCATACCCATACTCAATACCATGTACTTAGTACTAAGTCCCATTTGCTAGTACTAACCCTACGCAGAGGCAGTGACTCAGTCCTCACCTGATGGGCTTGCTGTAAGAGCTCCATTCTCTCCTGAAGAATCTGACAGTCATACTCTCTGCTCTTCCTCAGCATTTGCCGCCGTAACTTTTCTACTGCCGTCCTCAGCTCCTCTTGCTGTTTTTCACTTAATAATTCACCAAACTTGATAACAGTTTCTTGCTGTAGAGCATTGTACAAAGTAGCTTCTAGTTCCTGGATTCTCTGGCAAATAGAATTAGAAAAGTCTAACTTCGGAACTTGGCATTGATATGCGGTGTGGGAGTGTACGCTATGTATGTATATGTGTATGGCTGTCAACTTTAGTCTTAAAGGATCTTAGCAAGAAAATAATTTCAAAGCTTCTCTAGCCTAATTACACTTCTGAAAATCCCCTTTTATGAGATTCGGTAAGGGTCATCTAGCCAATCCATGAACTTCTCTAGTGAGGGAACATTTGTTCTTTCTTGGAACCCTACCCATTTTATATACTTTTCCTTTTTAGAGAGCCCTCACTTTGTTATAATAACTGTACTTCCTATCCTAAAGAGTAGCTGAGAATAAGTGTGTTGTTCTCACTTCTACTTGACAGCTTTGGCCAGGTGCGGTGACTCACACCTGTAATCCCAGCACTTTGGGAGCCCGAGGCAGGTGGATCATCTGAGGTCAGGATTTTGAGAACAGCCTGGCCAACATGGTGAAACCCCATTTCTACTAAAAATATAAAAAATTAGCTGGGCATGGTGGCGCGCGCCTGTAATCCCAGCTACTCAGGGGACTGAGACAGCAGAATCGCTTGAATCTGGGAGGTGGAAGTTGCAGGGAGCCAAGATCGGACATTGCAGTCTGGCCTGTGCAACAAGAGCGAAACTCCGTCTCAAAACAACAAACAAACAAACAAACAAAACCCCAAAAATCAAGACAGCTCTTCATATATTTAAGGACATCTACCACAGTGGCCATACTTCTAGAAATAAATAGTCTAAGTTAGGACAAAATACTTAAAATTGGAGATATATTTTGTGCACAAAATACCGCTCCCATTCTATTAATACATGACAAACCACTGGTACTTGAAGATGGCTTTATGGTCTCCAAATTTTTTTCTTGAAATAATATTAAGAAATAAAATCCAAAAATGACCTAGTTTTGGAACTGGTCTGCTTATAAGTTCTCTGAGATTTATAATGGCTGCTCTTATTATAATATTTCTCTGAGTCTTTCTTTTGTAGATGAAGGATCCACTGCCTCTTATATCTGTTTCTTTTTCTTTCTTTTTTGATATGCTTCAAATAACAGTTGCTAAAATCTACACTCTTATCCCTACTAAGTCTGACAGAATTGACCAGACATGCTTTGGTGAGAAATATTTTCCTAGCTCTTGTCCTGGGCTAAGCAGATCTTATCTTATTAAGGATAAATATGGTTTTCTGAATGAGTACTCAGTAGTCTCAGGAGCCACATAAACACACAACTTAATTTCGTACAGGTGGAAGAGGCAAGGGTGAAAGGTAGAAGTGAAGCAAAATGAAGCAAAAATCACTTCCTTCTCTGTCTCTAATTAGCAACGAATGTCCATTCTCTTCTTTCCCCATCAAACAAGCTCAGAATCTCTTACTCATTTTGGAATGCAAAGACAAGTTCGTCTTTGTTACAAGCAGGGACTAAGTACTTCACTCCTTCCCCAAAAGTGACTCAAGCTGCTTCCAGGAAAGCATTATAAAAACCTCTGCTAGGAATTCTTTGAAATGTTCCTTTAATTTGCTCTTTTTCTTTTGATTCATAACCATGAATTAATGTACAGTAGAGCATAAGGAGAGAAGAAATGTGAGCTATAGTTCAGTATGAAGAATTGTGTAATAGGAATTTGCTAGAGGAAAATGGATCACATGTGGCCCTTAATCAGCATAATCTTCTGTGGGAGACAAATGGCACAGCCCATTTACCATGGAAGCCTCAGTTGCTGTGGCTGGATTATGGTAGGCCACAGGATCTGGAGTCAGATCTACACACTACCCACTTATCAACTTGGGCAAAGTTCTTAAATTCTCTAAATCTTACTATCCTCATATGTGAGATATGAATAATAATCATAATAATCCTACCTATATCTCACAGGTTGTTGTAAGAGATAAATGAATTAAAAATATGCATAACAAACATTAAACACATTATTCCACTACTAGATCCGCCTCCCAAATGATTGAATTTGATTTAATAAAATTTCTCTTTAATCTACACTGCCATTCAATCTGTTCTTCATCCAAATACCATCCACAACATATATTCAATTGTTTTTGTTTTGTTTTAAGACAGGATCTTGCTCTGTTGCCAAGGCTGGAGTACAGTGGCATGATCACAGCTCACTACAGCCTTGGCCTCCCAGGCTCAATGAATCCTCCCTCCTCAGCCTCCTGAGTGGCTAGCACTACAAGGTGCATGTCACCAAGCCTGGCTAATTTTTGTATTTTGTATTTTATTTTGTTTTGAGATATAGGATTTCACCATGTTGCTCACATTGGTCTTGAATTCCGGGACTCAAGGGATCTGCCCACGTTGGTTTCCCAAAAGTGCTGGGATTACATGCATGAGGCACCATGCCTGGCCTTTTAATTGTTAAAAAATGAAGTGCAATTAAATATTTATTAGATATTATGAGAATATCTTATAAGAATCTTATAAGAATAAGTAAAGAGCTAGGAATGTATTTGTTCTAAAATTAGAACTGAAAACCAGTCAATGAATAAACTGCATGTCGTGATCCATTCAAGCACATAGCATGGAAAACTAAATAGGATACTTCATTTCACAGTACTTAACTGTAAATACTCTGGGTGTCTCTATCGCTTGTTGTACCTACCATATATGCTTGGTCAAGAGCTTGTTTTCTGTAGTCTAGTTCTTCCTCCAGATAGCCTTTTATTTTGCAGAACTGTTCCTATAACAAAGGGCCATATTGATAGAGTCAGCTTAGTTAACTCGAAAGTGACATACAAATTGTATTGATTAATGTTTCCTCGAATTCTACCATAAGACAAATCACTAGTATTTGTAGAGTCATAAATTTTGTCTGTTAGGGAAATAGTTCAATTCTCACAGTCTCACACAAGGAATGTGAAAATCAATGGAAAGTAGCATAAAAGATATAATGAAAAATCCACATAGAATTCTCTAAAAGATTTTTAATCTGAGAGCACATGATTAAGTATAGATTTTGACTAGTGTTTAATAATAAGCCTATCTATGTAAATGTATTATGATAATATATTTTTGTAAGAATGTGATAAGATGTAACACAGCCAGGTTGCATAATCAACAAGTTTAACTTATTCAAATTCATCTGTGTACAACTAGCAAACACAAGGACAAAAATAGCAATTTAAAAAGTGGTAGTGATTCCACCCACACTGCCGCTTAATGAGTGGGTGTCTGCCTTTGCCATAAAGCCAGTGTGAGTTGGGAAAAGTAAATCTGACGTTCCCTCTCTTGTGCTTAGTTTCTGTGTGCTTCTCACATTACGAGCATCTTGCCATTGGCACTTAAAACTATATCCCTGTGTACAATATAGTCCCAAGCACAAGTCAATTGTTTCTTTGGGTGCTTAACTGAAGGAACAAAGACCTCTTCACACTCTGAAGAAAAACTCAATGGTGTTGACTTTTGAGAGCTCATATATCTGTATGGAGCAATTTTGCTGTTGACTCTGCTGGTGACTGCTGAATTCCAGCACCTAGAACACTGCCTGATACAGGCTAATCGCTTAATTAATATTTGTGCTTTTAAAGTGCTGTCAAGAGTAATTTTGAAGACAAATTGTTCATTTGGAAAGCTTTCTTGACCAAATATAAAATAAAATAAAATAATATAATAAAATAACAAGCTGTTCTTTTTATATGCTTTGACATTGGAGTCTAACCTCTTAGTAAAATGTGAGCACTGTATAAAATATAAGCAAACAATTTATAAGCTATAATGTGCTACACAAATGCAAGTTGTTTTTATAGGATTCCCTGTCCAATAGGAATCCACTACATGTTTTCTAGTTATAATGATAACATTAATAATAATCTTGTTATAAATTTCTTTTTTTTTTTTTTTTTTTTTTTTGAGACAGAGTTTCGCTCTTGTTGCCCAGGCTGGAGTGCAACGGCGTGATCTCGGCTCACTGCAACCTCCACCTTCTGGGTTCAAGCAATTCTCCTGCCTCAGCATCCCAAGTAGCTGGGATTACAGGCCTGCGCCACCATGCCTGGCTAATTTTGTAGTTTTAGTAGAGATGGAGTTTCTCCATGTTGGTCAGGCTGGTCTCGAACTCCTGACCTCAGGTGATCTGCCCGCTTCAGCCTCCCAAAGTGCTGGGATTATAGGCATGAGCCACCACACCCAGCCCAATCTTGTTATAAATTTCTACGCATTGCTGTAAGTTAATAATAACCAATTTTTAGACTTGGCAAGTAAAAAGAAACTTTTAAAATTGTGGTAAAACGCACATAACATTTACAACCTTACTTATTTTAACAATTTTTAAGTGTACAGTTCAGTAGTACAAAGTATATTCACATTCTTATGCAACCAGTATACAGAATTTTTCATGTTGCAAAACTGAACTATACCCATTATACAACAGCTCTATGTTTCCCCTTCTCACCTCCTGGCAACTAGCCTACTATCTAAGTTTGATTAATCTAGCACCTCACATGAGTGGATTCATATAGTATTTATAATTCTGTGAATAGCTTATTTCACCTAACATAGTGTCCTGAAAGTACATCCATATTGTAACTTGTATGAGAACTTCCTTCCTTTTGAAAGCTAAATAATATACCATAATATGTATATACCACCTTTTGTTTATTTGTTCATCCATTGATGGACATTTGGGTTACTTCTACCTTTTGGCTATTGTGAATAAAGCTGTTATGAACATGGGTGTGTAAGTATCTCTTCCAGACTCTGGTTTCAATTCTTTTGGATACACACCCAGAAGTGGTATTGCTGAATCATATAGTAATTCTATTTTGATTTTGTTTGAGCAACCACCATACTTTTTTTCACAGTGGCTGTACCAGTTTTACATTCCCATCAATAGTGAAGAAGGGTTTCAATTTCCCCTTATCTTTGCCAACACTCGTTTTATGTTTTTGATTGTGGGAACACAGGGTCTTCTTGCTCTGTTGCCCAGGCTGGAACGCAGTGGTACAAAAATAGCTCACTGGAGCCCATCTCCTGGGCTCAAATGATCTTCTTGTCTCAGCCCCCTGAGTAGCTGGGACCACAGGCACGTACCACTATGCTGCTAATTATTTTTTGTAGAGATGGGCTCTCACTATCTTGCCCAGGCTGGTCTCGAACTCTTGTGCTCAAGCACTCTTCCTGCCTTAACTTCCCAAATTGCTGGGACAGGTGTGAGCCACTGTACTAGGTCTTTTTTTCTACTTTTTTTTTTTTTTTTTTTTGATAAGAGCTATTCTAATGGATGTAAGGTGGCTTAGGGATTTTAAAATCAGAGTTACACCCTCCATTTCTGTAATTTTTACTTGTTAATTAAATACAGTGGAAAAATTATTTAGCCTAACAAAGGAAACATAAGAAAACTCAATTTTCTTCAGCATTAGTTTTGGATATTTTCCAAAACCTAACTTTTTTGGGGGGAGAATATAGCGTGAAATTGTTTGGTACTTCTGGTAATTGTTTTTTCCATCTTCTGTACATAAAATAATAATGGAAAGATGACAAACTTTCATCAGTGCCAAATAAAACTGGTAGAGGCAACTTTAATTTTCCATTTGCCTTGTAGACTTTTCTTAATTTTTACAGTATCTTATCTTTGTACTCACCATGTCACTTTCCAATTCCATCATTTTCTGGTGTAGGGCAGCCTCTGCTCCTTCAATCTGCTGGATCCACTAAGGGGTTAACAAGACAAAAGTGTTTGACATGGCTGCTTGATATGGTGTATATCTGTGTGCCCCCATGAGGTGCTCAGTCTCCCCCCCTTATATCTCAGGAAGCAGACTGAGAACTGAAGCAAAAACAACACATTTTTTGTTTTGTTTTGTTTTTGAGAGGGAGTCTTGCTCCGTTGCCCAGGCTGGAGTGCAGTAGCATGATCTCAGCTCCTGCAACCTCTGCCTCCCGGTTTCAAGCAATTCTCTGCCTCAGCCTCCTGAGTAGCTGGGATTACAGGTGCCTGCCACCACACCCAGCTATACGGGGTTTCACCATCTTGGCCAGGCTGGTCTTGAACTCCTGACCTGGTGATCCACCTGCCTCGGCCTCCCAAAGTGATGTGATTACACGCGCGAGCCACCGCGCCTAGCCCACATTTTTATCTCATAGTTCAGAAACTATGAGATAAATACTATGGTGTTCCTTGTATTCATTCATTCACCCATTCAACAAATGCATTTATGGATGACTAGCAAGTGTCAGGTGATGTACCAGGTCCTAGGGCTGCAGTAGTGAACCAGACCAAGAAGACTCCTACCCTTACTGGAGAACACCATGGGAGGCTTTCTTGTAAGTGATAATTGCACTGGCTCCAAAGAATGGGTGAGAGATGACTGGGAAAAAGTGAAGAGGAAGTTCCACGTGGAAGGGACATCATGTCCAGTAGCTCTATTGTTGGAGGAAGCAGGATGAGACAAAGAAGGCCAGGTACACTGGAGAATTGGGACAACGGTAATTTTTCAGTATATAAAACTGATTACAGCAAAGTGGGGAAGAATTATTTTTGTGAAGTGGAGGTGTTTTAAATCACATAAAACTTATCTTTCCCAGTACTCAGAATATATGATATTTATGTTAGCATTGATAAATACTCTGAATGCAGACTTTGAATAATATGTGACCCTACCATATACAGGTTTTTATAGAACAAATTATTATAATGAATCTCTAGCAAGTTAAATGTCAGCTTATATTTTAGGGAAGCAGTTGGGCATAATAATTAAGTGAGTTCTGAAGACAGACTACCTTGACCGTAATTTCAATTCCAGCTTTTTATGGGTGGGTGGCATGGAAAGGTTACCTGATTTCTCTAAGTTTCAAGTTTCTTGTCTGTCAAATGGGATTAATAATAAGTAAAGATTAAGGAAGTAAATAACATGAGGCAGTATCCATTGGGTATTGCATGTACCAGTGGTATCTCACTACAAGAGACTTCTTTTTTGTTTTATTTTTCTTTCTCTCTTTTCTTTCTTTCTTTCTTTCTTTCTTTTTTTTTTTTTTTTTTTTTTTTTTTTTTTTTTTTTTTTTTTTTTTTTTTTTTTTTTTTTTTTGAGACAGAGTCTCACTCTGCCACCCAGGCTGGAGTGCAATGGCAGGATCTCAGCTCACTGCAACCTCCATCTCCAGGTTCAAGCGATTCTCCAGCCTCAGCCTCCCGAGTAGCTGGGATTATAGGTGCACACCGCCATACCTGGCTAATTTTTTGTATTTTTAGTAGAGATGGGGTTTCACCATGTTCCCCAGGCTGGTCTCGAACTCCTGAGCTCAGGTAATCCACCCACCTTGACATCCCAAAGTGCTAGGATTACAGGCGTTAGCCACCGCGCCCGGCCCCAGATAGTTCTTTCTAGGTTACCTGTGATAAATTATGCAGCACAGCAAGCATTTCTATATACTACAGCCTTGATACTTACAAGGGGATACCATGTTTAACTACTCCTTGGTTGTGGGGAACATGGTGAAATGAAAGTGGCATACCTAGGCTGGAGAGGTGCTAATCTCTCAGTTCTTTGTACATACACATGGCTTCTTCTTGAAACAAATTTCAGTCAGTCATGGGTTTTGTGTAAATAGACTCATACTGCAATTGTACCCATCCAAAACCTAAAATCCTTCATCTTGCTTGCTGTCCATTTGTTATTAAGAAACATATTTTTACAAATCATGTTTTTAAGAGTACTGTGAACTAAAGTCATTATATCATGAGCGTTAAGATATAGATTTGTGTGTCGGTTGCTGTTCCTTCCTACTTGTGTAATCAGGACAAGTTACTGAATACTCCAAGCCTCAGTTTCCTCATGTATAAAATAAAAACAATGGGACCCCAATGTATATATTATTTGGGCGGTGGATACACTAACAGCCAAGACTTCACCACTACACAGTGTATCCATGTAATAAAAGTACACTTGTACTCCTTAAATTTATACAAATTAAAAAATAATGGCAGCTATAGAATGATTGTAAGGAACAGTGGGATAATGTACTTACCGCATTGAATGCAGTATCCAGCCTCTACTGTGTTCTCACTCAAGGTCACTGCCAATATTTTTTTTTTTTTTTTTTTTTGAGACGGAGTCTTGCTCTGCCGCCCAGGCTGGAGTGCAGTGGCCGGCTCTCAGCTCACTGCAAGCTCCGCCTCCCGGGTTCACGCCATTCTCCTGTCTCAGCCTCCCGAGTAGCTGGGACTACAGGCGCCCGCCTCGTCGCCCGGCTAGTTTTTTGTATTTTTTAGTAGAGACGGGGTTTCACCGTATCAGCCAGGATGGTCTCGATCTCCTGACCTCATGATCCGCCCGTCTCGGCCTCCCAAAGTGCTGGGATTACAGGCTTGAGCCACCGCGCCCGGCCACTGCCAATATTTTTAATACAAAGTGACAATTGGGTTTGCTTGTTGGAATTTTGTCTAGGCTCAAACTCTGGCTAAAGATCATACTCCTATATAATAGAGTGCTATTCAAATTGGTAGTCTCAAAAATTCATTGTGGATATTTAGAATTACTTGGATGTAGAAACTTTTATCTGTGAATCCCGCAGACAAGAGGTAAGTTTAATCTGTGCATTGAGAAAGTCTGCACAAAAGGCAGCTGAACAGACCGTGAGCACTTTAGGGCAGGCTTGTAAGTCTTGTTCATCTGGTTCCCAGCTTTCTACCACAATGCTAAGCACAGAGTCATCACCCTGTATTTGTTCAGCTGGTCCCTATACCTGTCTTGCCAAAAAGGTAAGCAGAGGCATGGGCTAATTTGCCTCAGCTCTGACAGCCCAGCTCACATGGGGTCTGCAAAGCCTATTTCCGGCAGGAGGAGTTAGGTGCAAGAGGTGAGATCATGGGCTTTGGAACCAGACTGCTTGGGTATGAATCATGACTGCATCAACTTCAAGCTGTGTGACCTTAGGCAGTTATCTACCTTTTTTGTGTGTGTGTGCTTTAGATTCCTTGTGTGAAATAAAGGTCACAATAGTACCTAGTCTTCAGCAGTTAGAAAGTGCCTGTCTCAAAAGGAGCACTGTGCAAATCTTGATTCTGATAAGTACAGTTGTTGGTTCTGATAAGTATAGTTGTACTGCACCCACACAGCCAGGGAGCAGAAGATATTTCTCCCATCAGTCTCAGTAAATGTGAGACACACAAGGCTGTATTTCCTTTCTTTCACCTCCTCAGTCCTCATCTTCCATAGAATCAGCCTATGTGTTGTTTGTAGCCTAAACCAAGGCGATTTTTTTCTTGCAATAAAGAATTGCAGCCCTTCATGATTCCAGATGAATGAGGCTCTCTGGCTATCATTGCCAGATGATAGCAGCACTGGAGGCACAGACTGTGTTTTTTTCATCTTTGTGTTGTCACTGAAATGGTACCTTGTGAGCATTCACAAATTCACACCTTTGCTCCTTCAGTTAACATTTATTCATCACTTAGTACATGTGCTGGACTGGTGTGAAAAGCTAGGGCAAAAAACAGGGGTGGGGGGAATGGAGAGACACAACTATTTGTCCTCATGGGCCTTAGAGTCTAGTGGTAGTTAGATGGGGTGATATGACAAATGCAAATGGACAGTGCAATGTAATTGTCAAAAGTCTTGGGAGCAGTAGCACAGGCTACTGTGGGAACACAGAGCAGGAACACCTAAGGGGGCTTGAGTGAACAGGCAGGCTTCCTCATGTATGCGGAGGTCTGATGATCAAGATTTAGCCAGGCAGAAGTAGAAAGGCAAGATGGGAATATCTTCCAGGTAAAAAGATCAGTGTAAAGGACCAAGAGTGGAGAACGGAGGCAGAAAGAGAGAGAGAGAATGCAGGGAGAGAAGGGAGAGGAAACACTAGAGAAATAGATAAGACTCAAATTCCAGAGGGTCTGTATGCCAAATTCTAAATTTGGACCGTCTGTTAGAGATAATGCGTCATTTGCTGGGGAGGGATCAGAGAAAGTGATCAGATCTGTAATTAAACTGTGAAGGAAGGAAGTGTTTTTAAAAGAAAAAAATCCCAGTTTTCATGTTATTTCACATGTAAATACTTCAATATGTATCTCTAACAGATAAGGCCTTTCTATTAAAAAAAAAAAAAACCCACAAGGTTATTGGTACACTTTACAAAATTAACGTTAATTACTTTTGTCATCTGATGCCCAGTCCACATTAAATTTCTCCAGTTGTCAACAAAATGTCCTTTTTAAAAAACACCTGGTTAAGTGTCTTTTTATTTCATAGCTATACTTCTTTGTTCTTCCTGTTTTTTATTTCACTCTTTTGTTTGAGTAACTTGTCATTTGACCTGTAGAATTCCCTCATTTCAGATTGGAGAGAACTGATTGCTTGTTCTCATTTCATCCAACCATGTGCACATGACTCTCAAGTATTTACTGGTACTTTTTTTTTTTTTAAGGAGATGAAGTTTCACTCTGTTGTCTAGGCTGAAGTACAGTGGTTACTCACAGGCATGATCATAGTACACTACAGCCCCAAACTCCTGGGCTCAAGTGAGCCTCCTCCTTCAGCCTCCAAAGTAGCTAGGACTATAGGCACATGCCATCCAGCCAGGCTTTATGCACTGATTCATGAAGTACTCTGAATACACTAATTTATCTGGCCATTTACCAGGTTTAGACACAAGGTGGAGCCAGAGCACAGTCAGTGTTGATTTTCTCCTGACAGTCTCTCTGTCGGGCTTTCTGAATGAGACAGCAATGAGCCACTACAAAGCCCGAAGATCAGCTGGGAGTGATGGTATGTACACACCCCAGGAAAAGTCTATGACAAAAGCAATGCTCCAGTTTATCACCACCCCACAAAACTCTTCTTTGTTGGTTTCCCAGCTTGGTAGGGATGGTGTAAATAATGTAATCCAGAAGGTTTTCTGTTTTTAAAGAATTACATATATTTTTAAGGAACTTCAAAGCAAAAATTATCCACCCACCCCGAATCAGTGTATAGACTTTTCTTTTGGGTGTTCTCATTCTATCTGGGTTGTACCACCCTTAAAAATAAAACGTGTGTGAGGTATTCACACACAAAGTCATGTGCAGAGAGAAAGTCCTTCACACCCTAGCCTGCTCTTTCAGTATTAAGCCAGACACGGAAATGATTTGAAATGTTTGTACGACTCATTACCTTCTCTGCCAGGGACAGCACAGTGCTGGCCTGAATTATGGCCACTTGTTCTTCATTTCTTAAATTCTGTAAAAAATAAGAAAGGCCATAAGCTGAACATAATGATATTACTTATCCCAAAGAAAACACTGTCTGACTGAGTGCTACAGAGCATTCTGTATAAGCCTGTATAGAAGCTTAACAAATTCCTATTCTGTTTAGTAATACTTCTGAACAAAGAGTTAATCAAAACCTGGAAGAAGTATATTAAACCTGATTTTTTTATATCTCCTTAACACTGATTTGATTTCTGTGTCACTGGAGGCATATTTTAATTAATAGTCATGTTATGAGAAAAAAAGAAACCAAAATAGAATAAAGAACAGTCTCTTCATAGAAATTTTGATGTAACTTTACTAATTCTGTTCTCTCCTTTGATAATTTTTCAAGGGAAAAATGGTGCTTACTTCAACCTACAAGCACCATTCACCTACTATCACAATAAATGATCCTCCTGCTGAATTAATGTGCCTTGACCCTGTCTGGAAGGTGTTTTTAGAAAGAAAATGGATTATAGCTTTCTGGTCCATTTTTATGGCACTGCCAACAGCCCTAGTATTTAGCAGCCTTTGCAAATGCGTGACTGATTAATTTCACACTGGATGCCTTTGAGCCAGAGTCAGACAGTAATTAGCTTTACTCACTGGAGATGTGGTCGGCATTCAAACCTGAAACCTGCCCACAAAAAGCACTTTACAGGTCTCATTTCTGCTACTACCTTCCAGAGATCCTTACAACCCCTTAGCCAAGTTGTTTGATAAATTGTAGATTCTTCCCAAGGAGCAACATCCTTAAGTGAACATGGCATCTCACGTGCTCTTACTTTACACATGATGCATTGTTAAGTATTTCTTGCCTCTGTTTAGGCAAATTTATATCTATACTATACTTAATCAATTCTTTACTTACCCCATTATCGCCCAAGATATCAAGCTGCTTTATGAGATCAGGGATGTTCACATCCTGCAAAATCAAGCAGAAACTCATGTCAAAGACAAATGTAGCCTACTATTCCATCAGTGCCTGAACACGAAGTTAGAGGAAGAAATTTCAGGGCTTGAACTTCCTTGGGATGTTTTCAATCTGGCACACCTAGTTTTAAGCTTCAATTTTGCTTCTTACTTGCTGTGTGAACTTGGGCCAGGTACTTAACAGATCATTCTTAATTTTGCTAGTTGCAAAATGGAGATAATAAATGCCTACTTCATAGTCTGAGCTGATCTTCAGGATAAACAGACTGTGTGTGAAAGAGTCTAGCATGTAGTAAAGGACTTGGAATATTCTCATTAACTTTCTTCTCATGACTGCCAACCCTTTTTTTTCAGTTGTGATAGACTTTCAGGTATAAAAAAGTCATAGGTAATAAGTATAAAGAATCAACCAATTCCATTCTAATTAGCAAAATTCTGACCTGATTGAATTTTGACTGCCATGTAGAAAACTATAGTGCAGCACTATTTTTTTTTAAGGTGGCTAGCATTAATTTCATCTTTTATTTTTACCCCTGTTCCTTGAGTCAGTTTGAAGCAGCTGAACTCCATTTGAAAGAGTTCATTGGATTAGGCTGTTTGTGATTTATCTGAGAAAAAAAGCATCGAAGGAAAAGGCAAAGAAAATTGTTTTCATTTAATTACAGTGAAATTCAAAAATTGCTTTGGTTGACAAATTACCGTGCCACCCAGGAAGGCCAGAAGTTTAAACTCCAGGACAATGGTTTAAGATGGAAGGCAAGGAAGCACAATTTTACTACCCAAGTTTTCTCCCACTTTTTACTGTATTAGTAATATGTTCTCCTCTTACTCATGTTCAAACAGCAGTACAGTAGAGTCCTACCACCAGGAAAGGGAAAGTCTAGCTCAATCGAAGCAAGTATATTTGGCAGCTCAGAGTGGGAGCAGGAAGGGCCATGCAGAAGGTAAGGAGAGACCAGGAACAGCAGGCGGCATCCCATCTTTACCCCAAGAATGGATATTCACTAGGTGATTTCACCACTCTGAAGGACAATGTATTTCCCCGGGGAACAGAGGCACCTCAATTCAACTCTAATACTTAAAATATTATCCAGTAGCACTAAAAAGGTAATTAATTCTATTTAATATGCAACCTGTTATAAACCCTAAACCCTTCCAAAAGAGGAATCCTCCCTAAATTAAATACATCAAAAGAGATGATGGACTAGATGACTTCAAACATCTTCTAACTCTGCAGTTCCATGCTTATGAATTCCATAGCACCTAGAATGGCTCAAAGAAAGGACTCCAACTTTTCTATCTGGCAGACTTGAAATATATTTCTTGAAGTATTAAATTGATTTCACATTTCTCCCAGGTAATTAAGGCTAATTCTGATGCTGCATCTTTCTTCATATGACTCTGTTCTCAATAATCACGGATGCCTGTGTTTTTTCTGTTATCATTTATGCATCTGTCACACATTAAAAAATATTCTGTTAATTTTCTAGTAGATGTGACTACTTTCAATTCCTACATAGTTTGCATCAAAATGATGACATCCAGTGACTGAAAGACAAAATAGTCATTAGCAACCTCCCCTTTTCCAACTCCCAGTTTTTCTAATCTCTACAAACATAAAAAATTAAATATCTGCCTACCTTAACACCTTCTTTCATACAGTAGATCTGTAGAGCACTCACACCATCTGAGAATGGGTGAATTTGGAGATTAAATGGAGGGGATCGTCTCTCTCTCTCCTTGAAATACAGTGAAGAATATATGGAAATTAAAAACAAAACTGATTAATTAAACACTAAACCAGTGGTCTCTTTATGCTATTTCAGCAGTTGATTAATGTCATTTGGCAAAAAGAAAAAAAATTCAAACTCAAGATGTTCATGATTACATGTGATGGAAAAAACTGACTAGTCAACTAAGAGATTGAGAAGAAGAATTTATAGATGGTGTCATCCATTCTTGCAAATTTTTTGGTCAGGGAAATGCAGGAAGTGGAGCTCCAGTTTAAACTGTATGAATATTTAGAGCTTTCAAATATCAGAGCGTGGTCTTGCCATGAAGTTTTATGGCCGCTAATAGCCTTTTGCATATTCAATCTATTCAAGCTTTATGAGTAAGATATGTGGGCTACAAAAGAATGACTCTTCTTCACTGAAGCCTACTAACACCTAACTTTTTATCCAGACCTAATTTGAAATAGCCTAAAGAAGAAATAACTGGCAAAATAACAGAAATCAAATGGGAATTTTTCTTAAACTTTTATATATCAACATACACTAAACCAGATCCTAAGTCAGATTCTGCAGGATATAATCAAAATCTGATGTTTCTATGTTTTACTTGCAAAATAAAAACAAACACCTGAAATTTGGTCAGATTAATCAAGGTATTTTCTAAGACAAGTTACCTTGTTTCTTAGCCTTTTTTTTTGTGTAAATGCGTTAGGGACTAAAACGTTTACTTATAAATTCACATTTACCTACAAAATATTTTTTATATAGCATATTTTGAAATACAATTCTTGAAGTAACATGTTTTAATGAGTCAACACTTAATTAAGGATGGACATGAGTATTTAAAAACAATGAAATGTTGAGGATGGTTGAAATCTATTATTTAAACTTATTTAAAAATTATTTATTAGTCTTGCTTATAAAAGATAGTAGTGCTGAAAAGAACAGTAACTAAAGACAGTTTTGAGTTCCCTCAAAGCATTACCACTTACTAGTCACAGGACTTAGGCAAGTTAGTTAATCTCAGTTGCCTCTGCTATATAATTTTGAGGGTGATCGTGAGGTCCAAATGGGAGTATGAATCTGAAATGCTTAATTCAGCACCTAGATCCTCAATGTGCTCAGTGCATGTTAATAGTTATGATTATTTTTATTATTATCATCATCATTTCCTTACTTCTAGCTCTAGGTTTCGAAACTCCAGCAGCTCATTCTGGTCTCTGGCGTCCTGTAGTTCCTGTTGTAACCGGTGATTTTCTGCCTCCTGTTTTTCTATCTAATAAAGTAAATCTTGAAGTTAGGTAAGCATTGCAAAAACCATCTACAACTTTGCAAAGCAAGCATGAATAGTGCTCAGTTTACTCAGTGAATAAGTCTTCCAGACCATGAAAAAAATTTCCAAGTAGATGTGAATAAAATAAGTCTTTGGCTTTCTTTCTAGTTATCCTTCGGTTGAGATTTTGAGTCACA
Organism: Rhinopithecus bieti; assembly: GCF_001698545.2. Classification (NCBI taxonomy): domain Eukaryota; kingdom Metazoa; phylum Chordata; class Mammalia; order Primates; family Cercopithecidae; genus Rhinopithecus; species Rhinopithecus bieti. The sequence goes on from NW_016803289.1 coordinate 2,098,398, forward strand.
GAGAAAATGCCAGAAGATGTCTCTGTTCCTTGGAATTAAAATCTAGGAATTCTGTGAATAGTGAATCTGAGAATACTCACTTTGCCCTTGTGATGGGTTAGAGACAGTCTACTAGAACCAAATTTAATAGTATACATAAGGGGACTGATACTTCTCATTTCTCAACTTACATTTGTAATAGAAATTTTTTTAACAGCTCTCATCATATACATAACTTTGCTGAATTTCAATTACTACAGAAGAAAGCCAACTCTTTAACACTGAATTCAAAAACCTTAATAATGAGATTATCACCTAGCTTTCCAGTTTTAAATATTTTCACTCTCATCTCTATACAAACACACTCACACATGATCATGCAAACACTAGAATCTAGAAACTGTGGCCTACCCAATGAACTAACTACTCCAGGAACTCTGTATCTACTCAGCTCAGCCTGAAAATGGCTCACTTTATCTCCTTTGCTATGTGAGAAAATTCTACACTTCTTTAAACACCTTAAAGCTAAGCTCTTAAACATGAGCGCTTAAATAAGCGCTAATGTCCATAAGAGCCTTCCCTAGTCAATTCATTCAGAAGTGATACCTCTCCTTTTGTTTTCCTCTAGACTTTCTTATAGGACCTCTAGTATAACTTGAGAAAGCATGAATTTCAGTTAGTTATGTACAAATGCACCTTCCCCTATAGACAGGGTTCATGTCTGAGTCATCTTTGGATTTTTTTTTTGAGATGAAGTCTCTTTCTTTTCCCCCAGCCTGGAGTGCAATGGCGTAATCTCAGCTCACTGCAACCTCGGCCTCCTGGGTTCAAGCGATTCCCCTGCCTCAGCCTCTCTAGTAGTTCGGACTACAGGTGCCTGCCACCAGGCCTGGCTAATTTTTGTATTTTTAGTAGAGATGGTGTTTCACCATGTTGGCCAGGCTGGTCTTGAACTCCTGACCTCAGGTGATCCGCCCCCCCTTGGCCTCCCAAAGTGATGGAATTACAGGCGTGAGCCATTGCGCCCGGCCATCATCTTTGGCTTTTAAGGAATTGGAAAATCTTTATGAAGTACAATGGATTTTGAGCTTCCCTTGGTATTAACTGTGTGGGTGGGCATTACGAACAGCAATTATTTAAAATCTTGAATTTAGAAATACAAACCCAGGGCCTTTTGAACATAGGACGAATTTTACTTTCCCAAGTATATACATTTGCAGTTAAATATTTAGTTTCATTGTCACTTCAGCCATCCTTTTATTTTACTTATTTTATTCTTAGAAGCCTGAGTATAAAAATTCCTCCTTTAGCCCAAAGAGATTAAGACTGACGGAAATCAGATAGAAGACATAATGGGATTTTTTTTTATGATAAAGAAATATAAGAACACATTACTGGGCATCTCTGAAACTAATAGGAAAAGAAAGATAGGGAAATAGTGGGAAATATGTGACATTAATAAATGTAGTCAAGTTTTCTACCCTAGATATTTGTGGCCTAGTAAACTTTCAAAAGTTTGTAGAAGTTAACTTAAGATTATAAAGGAGATTCTACTTCCTAGAATCTTCTACTGAATCAATGGTGCAATATTTGGGGAGATTGCTGGTTCTGGTGGTTAATGAAACAATTAGATCAGTGGTTCACAGATTGTAATTCATTCAATGCCAACAGTTTTTTTATAGGGTCCCTTAACCTTCCTGAAAACAACACTTCTTGATTTTTGAATACCTGCCCACTCTGTATATGACGTATACATCATCTATACATCTAAGTGATGAAAACGTCAGCTCTGTCTCACAGCATGCAAAGCAAGAGATAGGATATCTTCACTTTGCCAGACTAGAGGGGAGGTAGGGCAAGCATCTTTTTCCTCCTTCTCATGCTTACCAGCCAGGATGTTGTGGTTAATTTTTATTACTTGTCAAGGATAAGAAATATTCATAGAAACAATTCTAAAATAATTTCTGCATAACTTTGGATTGACCTACACAATTATTTCCCTTTCACAACTGGGCTTTCGATTTCTGTTTTTGTCAAACATAATATAAGATTTTTTGTAATTTAAATTAGCTGGGTGTGGTGGCACATGCCTGTAATCCCAGCTACTGGAGAGGCTGAGGCAGGAGAATCGCTTGAACCTGAGAGACAGAGGTTGCAGTGAGCAATCAGAGACTGCGCCATTGCACTCCAGCCTGCGCAACAAGAGTGAAACTCCGTCTCAAAAAAAAAAAGAAGTGCCACCACTGCTGCTGTCAGAGATGGACTATAACTGACCTCCTGCCACCAGCCCACCTTCTTCCCAGGAGCCCAGCCCTCCTCTCCCAGTGGCC
>NW_016803289.1:2100841-2131742 GCF_001698545.2 Rhinopithecus bieti
ATATATATATATATATATAGTAATCTTTCACTAGATTTGTAGAAGGTAAATATCAAAGGAAAAGCCACCTTTGAATTGAAAATGTATTATGTTTAATTGCCTCTATGTTCAGATAACCAAAATTAATTACATCTATTCAAGCCTAAACCATGTTTCTGTTTCTTAATTTGTTGAGTAATTTCCTGGAATACTGTTTTATGTTTTGAAAACAGTATTCATCTAAAAAAAAATCTTTCCTTAAAAAAAAGAAAGACTCAAGGTTAATAAAAAGACTAAAAGTGAGAATCTAAGCCTATGCTAGGTTTCAGCATGGTCTTGGAGTCATACTCTGTCACTTCTTCACACAAAATAACAAATTCTATTCATAGAGGTTTATTTGTTTGCTTGTTTTGTTTTGGTTTTTGTGTTTTTTTTGAGATAGAGTTTTGCTCTTGTTGCCTGGGCTGGAGTGCAATGGCGCAATCTTGGTTCACTGCAACCTCTGCCTCTCAGGTTCAAACGATTCTCCTGACTCAGCCTCCCAAGTATCTGGGATTACAGGCATGCGCCACCATGTCTGGTTAATTTTTTGTATGTAGCAGAGACAGGGTTTTACCATGTTGGCCAGGCTGGTCTCGAACACCTGACCTCAAGTGATCCACCCACCTCGGCCTCCCAAAGTGCTGGGATTACAGGCGTGAACCACTGTGCCCGGCCCTCATAGAGGTTTTGTTGTAGATAAACAACCATACAAGATGTGCATGTGCGTGTGTGTGTGTGTATATATATATGTACAGTATATATACAGTATACATGTATATATGGTTAGCAAATCAGGAGGTTTCAGGGATCACATCCTTTCAAGTCTGCACAATGCCCAGCGCAGAGCCATGCACACGTGCCACTTCACTGATGGTGATGGCGGTGACAGGGATGCGATTGAGCACGCAGCCGAAGACAGAGCAGCGCCGAAAAAGCCTCCCCTTCCCCTGGCCCCTGTGCCACTCCTGAGAGCACCCCCTGCTGCTCCTGGATCTCTCATGATTTTCTCCTTTGCCCCGCTAGGGTGTTGTGCCCAACATACCTTTTCTAAAAGCTCCTGGTTTCTCTTAATGAAAAGTTGTTTATCTTCTACCCAGTGTGAATCCTGTTTGACAAAGAATATCGCGCAGTCAGCATTTCAGAGTGGCATGAAAGAGCCTGTGTTGTCAAACCACTTTGCCAGAGCTGCCTTCTACCCACCCTGTTTGTTTGCCTGCCAAAGACTGGTAAGTAGAACCCACCCCTGCCAGCTCCTTCAAAGACACTGGGGCCAAAGTTGCTGGGAAAATTTAACCCCCTTTTCATCATCACTCCCTATTTCTACCTTTTCCAGTTTGAATAATCCAGGACCAGCCTTCTGGGGACTCAGAAGTGACCACAAAGGCAAAAAGTGAAAAGGGTCAGAATGCACACAGGCTAGATACATATGGATGGAAAACATTAAAATGCAGAACCATAAATGTAGCATAGAGGCAAAGAACACAGCTGGAGGGGTGGGTCTTGGTCTTAGCAGCTTAAGACAACTCTAGGCTATTTGTACAGGGTTCCTCTTCCTCTGGCATTCTTTCTCTTGCCCAACCTCATTCACTGTTGTGGCTGGGTTCATACTCTGGCCAGAAAAACACCAGGGACAGAAGTACAGAGTTGAACATTCTAACGCAGTTTCAGAAAGATCACTGTGGAGAGCCAAGCTGTGTCCTGGTTGCGGCCCATGCACAGGTGAGCTAGAGAAAGGTCAGATTGAATTGTCTGCATCTGCAGAAGAGCTAGCAACCAAATGCCTACCTGCCCTTTCTGAGCCAGAGTCGCTTCCAGGTCTTCAATTTTTGCTTTATACCTTAGCACCTCTGCTTGAAGCTGTTCTTGAGCCTGGTGAAATAAAAATTCCACAACTCAGCAAGTAAAATGGTTATTCAATATCTTTCTTGACTAGAACTCAACAAGTAAGAGAAAGAGAGAGAGGAAAAAAAGAAGAATTTTCTATGACAAAAGAATCTTTCTGATCTAAATTCTTGTTTAAAACTCCCTGTAGCATTCTTTATTTTCAGGTTAATATTCACTCTTTAGCTTGGCATTCAAGAACTCCCATTATATTTCCAATATTTTCCTACTACTCACCAACCTAGAGTCAAACCCTTACCTGCTGACATAATTCTTGTTTCCTAAATATGCCTTGTAACTCTCCACTCTTCTCTTTATTTGAATGATCTCCCTTTCACAAAAGCCTTGTTCCATTTTGCTTCCCCAAATTCTTTCGATTCTTTTTTTTTTTTTTTTTTTTTTTTGAGACAGAGTCTCACTCTGTTGCCCAGGCTGGAATGCAGTGGCATGATCTCAACTCACTGCAACCTCTGCTTCCCGGGTTCAAGCAATTCTCCCGCCTCAGCCTCCCAAGTAGCTGGGATTACAGGCACCTGCCACCACACCTAGCTAATTTTTGTATTTGTAGTAGAGATGGGATTTCACTGTGTTGGCCTGGCTGGTCTTGAACTCCTGACCTCAGAAGATCTGTCCGCCTCTACCTCCCAAAGTGAACCCGGCCTTTCCATTCTTCCAGAGCAAACTTTGTGCCTAAATTTAAGTCCCCAAATCAATTTCTCTGTGTCTCTCTCTCTATATCATATTTTGTGTGTCTGTGTGTATAAGTAGTTTTGAATACTAATCTTGTATGGAGCAACCTTGTTGTCCTATGTGATTTAGCCTAGTAATTTGTTTCCTGCCTGTAAACCCATTTTTGTTGTTGTTTTACAATATGGATAGGTTTTTTAGTACAAGGTTGAATAAAAACAGCAATGATAGCTATCTTTATTCACTGTGAGGAGAATAATTCTTTTGATTATTAAATATTACATTTACCTTTATCAGGCCCCCAAAATAATTAATTTTACTAAGATTTATTTTAACTGTGAATTGATGTTGACTGTAACCTATTTTTTCTTGGATCTAATTTTATCTTTTTTCAATGATGCTTTCATCTGTATTATTTTTTATTTTCCAGTCTCTTTAAATTTACTCTCTTGTTCTTTTCTAACATCCTTGTTTCTTTTGGATGATTTTCTCAGAATGGTAAGTTTTCCTGACTTTAATGGCCAGAGATAACGCTAAACCTTTATTTAGATAGAAGAATTAAGTGAAACAGGGAGGAATCTCCAAAAAATAAAAGAAGGAGTCTCCTTTTTTTTTTTAGAGGAATCTCCAAAAAATGAAAATAAAATAATATGCTATTATTTTAACTCCTCAATCCATGTTGGTAAGAACACTTAAACACAAATATTATAGCACTGGGGCATATACATGACAGTCTACAGGCACATTCCTTTGTAATGATTGCTTGCCTGTTCTAAATCTGTTTTTAAAAAACCTGCATATTTACTTATATATGTGTGTATGCATGCTACTGTTTAAAAATGTGTAACTGTTGTATCTACCCTTTCCCACTGAAAAACAGTAGTTCTACAAAACTCCTCAGTGCATTGTAGACCCTCCAGAAAGAAAGTAGGATGAAATCACTGGGTGGTCTGGGTGGTCATGCCCCCTTTTGGCTCAAGTAAATTTACCTAGGAGGCAACTATAGCCTGGTGATTATGACTGTGAAGTCACAAGGCTAGGAAATCTAGGTAAACCTAAGTAAATAATTTAACTTCGCTAAGCTACATTTAACTTCTACTAAGCTATTATTTCCTCTTCTGTAGAAAGAGTATAATAATCATATCTAGCTCCTAGGGTTGTTTTAGGATTAAATAGATAATGTGTGCAAAGTGTTCAGCACAATGCCTGGAACACAGCAAGCACTCAATAAATATTAAGAAATAGTATAGTGCATGTCTATCTTTTATTTTTGTTGAAATAGGCTCATGAGAGGCGATTATGATATAAAGGAAAGAACATTTGACCCAGTAAGACTCAAGTTGTAATATCAGCTTTGCCATTTACTATTTGTGTGATTTTGGGCAATTCAATTAACCTCTCTGAGTATCAAATTTCTCTTTTATAAAATATCTGCCTTAGGGGGCTGTCCCAAGGGTCAAATGAGATATTGTCTGTGAAAATTCTGGTAAGCTGTCAAAAGTAAATGCTGTGCACTTATTAACGAAGAGAAGACACTGGCTCACTATAGGTTTCGAAAGATAAAAAAGTTCTTTTTCTAAGCAAGAAACTAAAAAATGGCTTAACAAAATCCAATATTGTCTAGCTTTGAAAATGTATGTTTTCAAACAGCAAGAACAAGAACTATGTACTCAACTATCTTTAAAAGAACAAAAGCATTGATCTAAGCTGGTTCTAATGTTTCTAGATTCAAGGTTTGTTGACATAAAAGCTATAACAATTCAAAAGCTGCAGACGAGAGAAAAGTACAGGGAAAGCTGTCCTATTGATATTTTTATGTCCAGGGTACTTTTATGCTGTGATTGCTGCACGCTAATTCAGTACACTGTCACAGATACACACTAACCTTGGCTTCTCGTTCAGCGTCAATGATGCCTCCTGTCTGCTCCTGTAGGAGGGCATATGCTCTTTGGAGGGCCTGATATTCTTTTGTTAATTGTCGAAATCTTAGTTCAGATTCTTCAGCTGCTAAACTCTTGAGGTTAAGAAAAAAGCCCCAAAAGAATTGTGTTATGTTCAAGTCGCGTGTTCAATGTGAAATATTAACATTTGCCCACTTTTTACAAGAAGTAAAATGTTGTTTAACAGTCTATTTGATTTTGTTTTTAGCTCTGAAGTGCATATATGGGCACAAATACTGTAATATTTTCAAGATGGACACTGCAGAAATATGTAAATATTTATTTTAGTAAAAGAAGCATTTAGCATTTGATAGATTTCTCATTGTTAATCATTTGGGCTTAGAATGCAGTCAATTTTGGATCCAAATAAGAAAAAATCATATCCAGATTTTGGACCTGAATTTGAGGAAATGATATCCTAGAATTTTACTCTTATTTCTTTTCAGTATGTTCATCTCCAACAACTTGTGTTTTTCCCCCGGATAAATCATAAAAGCTATTTTATTGCTTCACATCTTAAACTTCAGGACATAACATAATCAACACGGAATTTTGGGAAAAAATGCAGATTGCGGTGTTTCACTCCCAAGATCCCGAATCAGGCATTGCATGGTAGGGTCCCCGAATTTTCATTGTAACTGAGGCCTCTAGATCATTCTGATGAGGGTGGCCCACAGAGCACACTTCACTCAACAGTCTCTCAGACCACATCCAAAAGCCTGCTAAGGCCTCTTGGGTTCCTACCTTCCCTAGATAAAGAATTTTGGAAAGTAACTTTTATTTTGAAAGAAGTCTTCCAATGAGAGAGCTGAACTAGAGAGAAATTTCTAAAAGATTTACCTGCTATAAGTGAAGCTATTTTTCAAGAGATAACAAAGTAACGGCCTCAAAATTGGTTACTGTTATGGGACCACTTTGTGCTGTTTATATAAAGGAGATGAAAAGTGAAATGCTTTCTCTCCCCCTTAAATAAAATATTTGGTGACAATATCACCCAAGGCTAGAGAAGTAGAAACGCTTACTTCATCCAAGTCATCATCAGGAGTAGCTGGTGTTCTGTCTGTTCTAAATGAGGCCATGGATGATGTCTCTGAATCCATAGAGTCCTCATCATAGCCAATAAAAGGGTCTAAAACAGGCCTCTACATGGAGGGAAAATACATATTTACTGACACAGCTAACAGTAGGGAAAGTTGAATGTTAAAATACTGTCAACTGGCATACATGTAAGTGAATATAGAAGACATGGATCCTCTATGCTTCTTTGTTGAAATAAAAACATTAGGCATGAGCCCAGTAGTTCCAATAAGTGTTTCTTCCATATTATTTCACTTCTGACATCTTAAGAAAATTCATTAATATTTAGCTTTTTTCATAGAAACACTGAAGCCTCTTTTATATTACATTTTATATCATGATGAGCAAATGTGGTTTACTCTTTCCTGTATTTAAACTATGACCAAAGGACTTTGAAAACTTAGATATCTATGTGATAGAGATGATCAAATCTTAAGTCTTGTCATCCAAGTCCACATTAAAAACAAACAGTATACTTGGTAAAAAAACAAAATTAAAAATCAAATAGACAAACTGAATAACAAAACTTTGTGGATCATGAGAGGCTATAGAGATACTGGTGGATTGGGAGCATTGTTATCAGTAATATTGTCTGAATGAATAATAAAAATATATTAATTGTCATAAACTGGGCATCAGACTCTCATACTATTCAGTAGGAGACATCAAAATCATGTACATTTCTTGAATATGACTCTCCAACTCGTCAGGTAATCCTTTCTACATGAAACCTAGGGGCATCTCCATTTACAGAAAGTCATATTAAAGCAAACCCTTTCAGGTTAAAATTTACAACAGAATCATTTTTAGACTTCGAAGAAATGTCAACAGGAAAGATTTTCTTCTAGCAAATAAAGCCCATGGTTTGCTGCGACAGTTCGGGAACACCTGGTTCATCACACCCTTGCAGGAAGATGCCATGCCAAGCCTCATCTCTCTGGCTGCCTGTGGCAAATGCCTGATAACTTCGATTTCTTATTACCTTAATTGGCTTGGAACTTCTTCTATGCTTTCTTCTACGGATGAGCTTTTCTCGGTCCTGGAAAACAGTTGAAATATCCAGAATTGGTAGATGTTTCTTTATAGTTTTTTGCAAAGATAGAGTGTTTTTACCCATAAGGCGTTAAATTTGGAATAGAATAAGACTTTGTTTTTTAAATTTTGGCAACTTTTGGGATTGATACTTAAATATATTCAAAATAAGAATCTTCTACAACTATTCTTGATGATTTATGTGGAACAAGGAGCCTCATGATCAGAAAGTGGACTGTGTTCCTAATCAGAATTCTTTGTTTTATACTTGAACATCAAGTAGCTATGAAAATAGTTACTTATCATGTACTTATCATGTACATTTCTTGAATATGACTCTCCAACTTGTCAGGTAATCCTTTCTACATCAAACCTAGGGGCATCTCCATTTAGAGAAAGTCATATTAAAGCAAACTCTTTCAGGTTAAAATTTACAACAGAATCATTTTTAGACTTCGAAGAAATGTACAGTACTGTACATTTAGTACTTTAGTACAGTACTTTAGTTCTGTACTTTAGTCCTAGATCCAAAATTACTTTAAATTTGTGTTAAATATATAAATCACAATAAAGTAAAATTGTATTCTTTTCATTTATTCATTTGAAATGCATAGAAAGCTGTCTTTGGCCTATTTTTGGATCCTTGTTCTCACCTGCAGTCCCTGAAAATAGGACAGGGAACAGAGTCGCTAGTGGGTTGGAGTCATTTAGTGTTTCTGTTTCGTTTTCAGTTTTTAAAAAATTTTCTGGGAATCTCAAAGAATGCCTAGAAATATTGATCAATTTCATGATTTATTGTTGCTGTGAATGGAGAGATCCTGGGAATCTGGGGTTTATTCACTAAGCACTCCATGTGTTTACTGTAAAAATTTAAACTAGATAGAGTGTCTTTTGGAAAGTCTGATGAGTATTCCTAAATAGCCCAAAATTCTATTTAAAAAAATGTACAGCTTAATCTCAGGATACTCAAAGCCAGGCAAATTCCTAGGCTCATGAATCTGTAAAATGTATGAGTTATTAGGATGTGAAAATGAAATGAGGAAAACAGGGAGACCACGCTTAATAAGTAATCTGGTTTAAGCCAGATGTGTTCAGGCTTTTTAATTTTTTCACCTTTGCAGCCTCTATATATGAGACTTTTACAATTTACATATTATTGTGACAGTTAATATTGAGTGTCAATTTGATTGGATTGAAGGATACAAAGTATTGTTCCTGGGTGTGTCTATGTGGGTGTTGCCAAAGGAGGTTAACATTTGAGTCAGTGGACTGGGAAAGGTAGACTCACCCTCAATCTGGGTGGGCACAATCTAATCAGCTGCTATCAGAGCCAGAATAAAAGCAGGCAGAAGCACGTGAAAAGACTAGACTGGTTTAGTCTCCCAGCCTACATCTTTCTCCTGATTCTTCCTGCCCTGGAACATTAGACTCCAAGTTCTTCAGCTTTGGGACTTGGACTGGCTTCCTTGCTCCTCAGCTTGCAGATGACCTATCGTGGGACCTCACCTTGCGATCGTGTGTGCCAATACTCCTTAATAAACTCCCCATTATATAGACATCTATCCTATTAGTTCTGTCCCTCTAGAGAACCCTAATACAATTATATATTTAAATTACCCTCCTAATCTAGTGTATTCATTATAACATATAGTCAACATAGATAGAAATTTTTAAAAGGATGAATCAGAAGTAATTATAAACAGAAGCTATAACCTTTCTTTCTCTCAGTGGCAGTGAATCGCTTTTCTCACCCCACTCTGGAGACTATTGCCTAACTCCCTCCCTGCTATTCAAGTCTTTAGATCTAGACTTGGTCCTGAAGTGAGAGCAACCAATGATGTCATTCACAGAACAAACATGGAGAGGCAAAGAAGAAAACCCAAAGGCATCTAGAGGTCTCAGTGCATCCTTACTAGTAACACATAACTCAGTCAAACTCTGACGGAAGTAATAACTGCTCTACTCACTCAGCAGGTACTGAAGTAATGATCAGAAAATCTGGGCTGAAATTTTAGCTCTGTTATGTAATCATTTTGTTGCTGTTTATCCAATACATATTTCTTAAACTGTAACTATGTGCTAGATACTGAATTGAGACCTGGGAAACAAGATGTAAATGTGATGTTGTTAGCATAGACAACATATTAAATCTCTGAGCCTCAGGATCCTGCTACTGGAAGGCAATTACAAGACACACCCAACCTACCTACAAACTTATACAACAACGCATTTAAAAGTTCTTTTAATGTGTTTTGCTGTTATTATTTGTGCTACAAAAGTGGTTAACGAAGGATTATAATGTAAAAGGTGTAAAGCAGTTGAACAATATAAAATATTGGAATACAGGCTCTAGAACAAAATTACATATTGAACATATGAACTTGGGCCTCTGGGGTTAATCTAAAATTAACTGCTTTCAGTGTACATTTTGTTGGCTACTTGTCCTTGGGAACAACTTAGGGTTTACAGATTGATTGACACGTACCCTTGTGAGCTCATCAATTATGTTCTGTTGCTCAATGACCTGAAGTTTTAGAAACTCTGTTTCTTGTTCTTCATTAGCTTGGTCGAGGTCGTTCAGAGATTTTAATTTCTTCAGGGGTGGATGGGATGTTATTTTTTCTCTCTGGATAGGAAAAGAAGAAAGTACAGGTGGAGACTTTAAAAACCTCCAACTTTGGTTGTTAACATAAAATATCTGTAGAAAGTTTATGAGGCTCCAGCTAAATTTGGAAATTGCCCAGCCTGAATACACACACACCAACTAAATCCTCAAGCACATTTTATCTGCAATAATAAGTCATTATCATTGGGGATTATCTGAAGATCTCTATAGATGTTTTGAAAGTCTATTAAGGAGTACATTAGCATTTCACTTGTCCATATATAACACAAGTAATGGTATCTATTTCCCAACTATCATGCACGATCTTAGAAGACAAGTGTGCCTGGGGTATAGGTCTGTAAATAGCATGTTAGTGAAGTCATGGAAGGTTTCTGTGGCTAAGTTATGTCAAAGCTTTCCTTATCCATTTCCGAGCTTTTGGAAGGCGTGCAAATTCCTGGAAGCACTCCTACAATTTTGCAAATATAGAAACCTCATAAAACTCAGAGCCAGCAACCTTCTCTTGCTTTCTTCGTTAAGGCTTCCTTGCTTACATAAGGAAAAATCCAAATAGCATTGCATTTTTAAAATAAGCTGAGAAATGGCAATAAGTCAGGTCATTAGGGTAATATAATCAAGGAAGCTGCAGTTTTGCAGAGTCTGTGATACACACCATTTCTGAATTTTCCTTGGTAACGGCTTTTAGTTTTTCTTCCATGCGCTGCAAGGACACCATCAGTTCATCGTTTCTCTTGGCGAGGCACTTGTTCCTTTCCAGGAGAGGTTTACATTGCTTTTCAGTTTCCCGCACGCGTTTTAACTGGGAAGAAATAAGTGAAGATTTGTGTCTTGTGTTTGGGGACATGGGGCAGGGGAGTAAAGGGGTGGGAGTGAAAGCACCTCTGCAGCCAGTGTTGTCTGCTTCACTATGTGGCTCAGGACTGACCACTGACATTTCAATCCTGCAACAGACTGATTGCTTTCTTTTCAGTTTTCTCTAATGGCTTTTCATCACAGCCTTCATGACCTCCTATCAATCCACTGTCTTAAGGAAAGTACTGAAGAGACTGGTTTTGGAAATGCTCGGGAGGACTTGCTCTCCCTATTTTCTTTCGCTGCCCTCACCTGTTACTCCACCGTGCTCAGCTGCAATCCCTGCACCTGGAATGACCTCCATTCACTCAGAGATAAAAAGGAGCTCACCCAGACCACACGGTCACTAAGTAATGCGACCAGGACCTGAATCCAAGCCTGGTTATCGCCAAAGGTCGTTCTTTCAGAGACCTTGTGGAAATCTCCTGCCTCGCACTATGGTTGTTAGTTTAAAAGAAATTTTATTGAGGAAAAAACCACACATAAGTTTGAAACTCTATGGATGTTTGTGTAAGGATATCGAATTCTCCCCAAGCTTAGTAAAGTATGATTGTATTGTTATCCACCCATAATTAAGAGTGAGCATATGCTCATTTGCTTGGTCTAAAGCAGGGTTTCTCAGTCTTAGCATCCGTGACATTTTGAGCCAGATGTTTTTTTTTGATGTGAGGTGTCCTGTGCATTGGAGGATGTTTAGCAGCATCCCTGGCCTCTGCTTGCTAGATGCCAGTAACACTCTGCTAATTGTGACTATCAAAAACGTCAGATATTGTCAAGATCGCCTGTAGTTGGGAACCACTGGTCTAAGTTTATGAAAATTGTTTTGAGGCAATTGTTAATAGTCCTCCTCTTTACTCTTAAAACTCTCCTTTTTGTATATTTCATGATTATCCTATACATAATAGATTTTCATTTTCAGCTTCTCATCATTAGCTTATTCTTTTCTTACTAATGATTCTGAATGTGAATATGTATTGGGAGAAGAGCAAGGAAAAAAGGGGGCTGTATCAGAAATATTTGAGAAGACTTTTAAAAGTACTCACTCCGTTCTTGAGCGTCTAAGATTTTGGGAAGTGCTGAGGTAGAAGATTTAGCTAATTATGAATATTTGTAAAATCTCATCTTATGATTCTTAAGCAGCACTTCCACAAATCCATCTCAATCTCAATTTAAGAACTCCTTTTCATATTAAATGCCAAAACTGGATTCATTTTTATAAATAATCTGACTTAGTCCTGAAGCATTAATGCCTTAGTCCTTAGTGCCTGAAGCATTAATATTAAATATTGTATACATATAAGGAAAATAAGTTATTCTACTAGGTTCACTTTTTTAACCTGTCTCTTCTGAAGGCCAATTATGTGAGTTTTAAATATTTACATATACTTATTAATACTATTCATAGAAATTCAGATATGCACACAGAAAATATCTATAATTCTATCACATCATACATCAATAACCATAGTCCCACAATACCAAACAGAATGTTCCTTTTAAGATACACCTTAACTAAAACAGAAAGGTTGAAAAACAGTGTGTGCTTGTGTGTTTATATATGTATGTGTAAATATGTATGTATATATGTATGTTTATATAGTCATAAATACATATATACACACACACGTATATTCATGCTAACACTAAAACAAAAATCTGATACAGTTCAACTAATAACAATGACTTTAAGCCAAGAAGTATTACCAGAGGGAAAAAAATACACAATGATTAAAGGGTCAATATACACAAAAAATATAATAAATGTTAATTTATATTCACCTAGTAACCTAATTTTTAATATATTATATATTATAAATATGTATTATTGTTCTACATATATATAAAGTAAAACTGAATGAACTCAGGAGGATATAGACAAATCTATTGGGAAAACAAGCAGACAAAAATATCAGTAAGAATTGAGACAATTTTAAACAAGATTATTAACAAACTTCAATCAAACTGCAACTGATAATTACAGAGTATGCCTCCTTTTCATGTAAACATGTAACATTTCTAAAATTGACTATATGCTGAGGTCATAAAGCAAATCTCAAAAAATTTTGAAGGAATGAAATATACAAAGTACATTCTCTGACTGTAGTAGAATTAAGGTAGAAATTGATACCAGAGAGATAACTAAAAAAATCTCTAAATGTTTTGAAAGTAAGCCATATACTTTTGGTGACCCATATGTCAAAGGAAACATTACATGACATTAGAACAATTTTTGAATGAAATAACGATATACTAAATGAAAGCAAGGCTTAGAGGGTCAATTACAGCCTAAAATGCATGTATTTGAAAAAAAGGAAAGGCTGAAAATAACTTTTATATTAACAACTCTATTAAAAACAAAAATGTAAGCCATAGAACAAGATATTTTAAATGCAAATGTACCACAAATGATGATAAAAAAAAAATCCTAATAGTAACTAAAACAGTAAAGGCAGCATAACAGAAAATGGGCAAAAGGCTAAGGGCAAATTGTATATGAAAGGCTAGTAAATATTTGAAAAGTTAACCTACCTTCTTAATAATGAGGAAAATTAAAACCATAATATAAGGTATAAGAGTATGCCCTACATCCACCAACATGACTAACAATTATCTTTGTATGTTGGCAAAGATATGGAGAAACTACCACTTTCATTCATTATTGGTGGGAGTTGTGACAACTTACTGTTTGGTAGTAACTATTGATGCTGACTACAACCATACTCTAACTAACATCCAGTAATTCTACTCCTCTGTATATTCCACCAGAAATGGGCCTATTTTTTCACAAACAACATGTAGAAGCACTATTCTTCTCAAAACAGCTCAGAAGTTTTAAGAAACAACATACATGTCCATTAACAATAACAGGGATAAGTATATTGTGATATATTATTTGAATGCTACAGAGAAATGAAAATGAATTCTCCATGCAACACAATGGATAAATCTCACAAACAAAGCTGCGTAAAAGAAGCAGAAGAAGTCAGACAAAAAGGAGAAAAGATTGTATGATTTCATTTACAAAAAATTTTAAATGGTGATAGACATCTACGGTGATGGAAGTCAGAGTAGTGGTAAGTTTAATAGGATGCTGATTGGGAGGGGTCACAAGAAGCGGGGGTGTGAGATGCTGGTATTCTTCCATTTATTCATCTGGATGGTGGTTTTTTGAGTGTGCCACTTTGTGAATATCTATTGAATGGTATCTTTACTATTTGAACACTTTACTATGGTACATACCTATAACATAGTATGTAATTCTGTAACATAATGCTTAACAACAACAACAATAAAAATTTTTAGTATATCTCACCAGTTCATTTCGTTCATCTCCAAGCAAGGTATTCCTGTCTTCTAATTTTCTTATAGTGGCATTCAATTCAGCTATTCTCTTTTGATTTCTTCGCAAATCCTACAAAGAAAAATTAAAATGGGATTTCTTCAACAACACTTTTCACAAAGTTTGGGAATATCACTTATTATTCATAAAAGTAATAGGCTCAGTTCTCTTATCTGGCTCCCGAAGACAAAATAAAATCTTCTCTTATCCAAAGAGTAAATATTTACCCTTTTATAACTCTCAATATTCACCACTTGGGTTGACTACCACGCTAGGTTGTAATTGCAAATGAATTCCATGTGGCAGATACTCCCTGGAGCCAG
Organism: Rhinopithecus bieti; assembly: GCF_001698545.2. Classification (NCBI taxonomy): domain Eukaryota; kingdom Metazoa; phylum Chordata; class Mammalia; order Primates; family Cercopithecidae; genus Rhinopithecus; species Rhinopithecus bieti. The sequence continues at coordinate 2,114,621 of NW_016803289.1, forward strand.
GACTCAGGGGAGGGAGAGTGTAGAAGATTGGATCAACTTATCAGAGCTGTGTCCTATGAGACCAAGGTCATGCTGTGATTACATAAGGTTCAAAGGGCATCCCTTGTGTCATAGCCACACATTGCTTCCCACAGCTTAGATAGTTGTCTTGCTATTACCATTAGCCACAGAGGGGAGAGATTAGGAGGTAGGGATGAATGTTGTCAATTTCTTCATACTCCTGAAGAAAAAGGTCAAAGTGAGAAAATGGTGTATTACCTTCATGTATAAAGGGCAATAGTTTATAGGATAGACCTCGCTAGTATATTCTGCCCAGTGCAACTGGCTTCTCCACTGGCAGAATGGCTATGAATTACCTTACACAGGGCACTCGTGTCTTAATTTCATGTTTTAGAATTATATAGGACTCTTATTATCATATGCTAACAATTATATGATCATCTTACATTTTGATGATGTGTACTGTTGACAAAGTAGTTTCGAACACGTTATATTCCTACATTCATAATACCCTAAAGGATTCAGCAGAACAGGTAAGATTCAGGTAGGTAATAACTCCTTTAAGGTCTTGTGGCTAATGTCAAAAGATCATTAACTAATATGTATTAAGTGCTATGTGCCAGACACCATGCTCAACATTTTACATATTATCTCTTCTAATCTTTAGACCAGACTTATGAGGTACTACGATAGCTTCTATTTTACAGATGAGGAAACTGAATGGTGAAGTGGTTTGCCTAAGGACACACAGTAAATGGCAGATTTGGGATTTGAACCAAAGAGTCTGACTCTAGAGCCCATTCTCTTGACAATTATTCTATATTGTGGGTACCTGTTAGCGTCAGAACTAAAACTTACAGAAACTGCTAAATCCTACATAAGTACTATTTCCACCATTTACTAAGATTATATACATATATATGTGTATATATATATACTTATTCTGAATATCAATTCATAAATTATTCATTACTTACTTCTAAGTAGTACTTTGGAACCCACCTCTGTTCCTAAATAATACATTTCCATCATTAGAGCAGCTAAATAATTGGAAAGGTATAAGAGTTATAGCCAACTGCATATAAGCCCATTTCTATTGCTGCACTTCTGAAAATAATTTCTCATATAAAATGATGAAAACCCATGGAAATAAGTGGTAAGTTCTATCAGACAATAGGTCTTCAGATGAAGATTATAAATGGTTTTGTCTTTTATGAAGTTATACATTTTGACCCCTGTAAACGACAATCACCTTTATCAATTTCCAACCCAATTGTTCACAAAAGGGAAAATTACCAGTGTAGGCAAGAGGCAAAATATTTTCATCTAATTTATGTTTCTCATAATAGACTTAAGTTCGGATAGGTATTCCCTGGCTAGAAAAATTCTAGGAAGGATTTAAAGAAATCTGTCTCATGTGATCTGCTAATGTACCGCAGACCACTTAGTCGTCTATGAGTTTAGAAAACCCTGTTCCCAAGATACTAGCTGATTTTATAGTAGGAGGTAGATTGATTTCTTTGTAGTAAACAAGAAAAGAGCTTAAGTAAAAGGTAAAACTTGGGAGCTAAATAAAAGATGACTTATGTGTTCTTAACTTCAAGTAGAAAGGACTTACAGGACTGCTGCAGTGTTCGGAACCATCACCTGCCCTTCCTGGAATTTCTCGTTTTGGGCTGCTCATGTTGCACTCAGCCTCCTTGACCAGAAACAGTTGTTCGTCCAAAGCCTCCTTCTGAAGTTGAAGTTTCTGTACATAGCCTGTCTGGGTCTCCAGTTCCTTTTCCAGGGAAAAGATGATCCTGTCCTTGGCTTTTATTTCATCCATCTGAATTAAATGAGACCCAGGACATTTTATTTAACAATGCTGTAAAGAAATACATTTTTACAATGGTATGAGTTTAACTTTTTTCATCTGATTGATACAGAAAAAAATCATGGATATGACAAGTGTATTGGTTTCATGAGTAAGATGAGGCAGCACTGTGTAGTGGAGAAGTATCCTGGGTTAACCAGGTGTCAAGGAGAGTAACTTTTTTCTCTCTAGTAAATCCTGTGAAGATGTTTTGATTCAATATATTGTTTGAAATAGTCTCGGTTAATTAGATATGCAAAGGAGAGTCTAACTTTAAAATGGCCATTAATTTTAATAAAGATGAACACTAAATATTCCATATAACGTTTCCTAGGACATTTTTTGACATCACTTCTTCTTTAGGCAAATGGGTATTCAAATTCAATCAAAATAGCTGTTGCTGCTGTTAATAGCTTGTCATTTGTAACTGAAGAAACTTCAGACTTCCCAGTGGCCTAGTCATTTTCCAAGACTAACATGCTTGCATTCAGGTGATGGATTTGGAGGGAGGTCCTTCCACGGTTCATGTGTTGTATCTCTTTATATTCTCACTTGTATTTCAGAGCAGCCAGTTCTTAGCAACCATTTTACCATTACTATGAGAAAATCATGGTTGGGATTAACAGGAATAGAAAATATCTGGCAATATTAACCACTATTATTTTCCCTCCCACAGGTGTGGGATATATTTATTGATCCCAATATGCATTTCTGCTAAGCCTGGGCATGGCCTCAGAAGGATTTCTCTACTAAAGGCTATAGGCATTCAATACCAATTGATTTGAGTTCTCTTGGAATGAAACCTTTTTGCCATCCTAGGATGAGAGCTAATGAAGTGAATGTCTATAAACAATTTTTAAAGAGAGCATAGCCATTGGGTGAAACCTTTCTTCTCATTTCACTATATTCTGTGCGTACATTCAAAATGGAGATAAGGAAAAGATATTTAATACAAACAACATTATGCTGTTTTGCTTTTTCTGAAAGTGTCTCCTTATGCAAAACAAATAATTTTGTATAAATTTTTCTTTGCTGTGTGCTCTTAGGCCACAAAGTATATTTGTAATAGAAATGGTGTTCCAGTCACATATTTTCCACATTTAAATATCTGTGAGCTATTGCTTTCGAGTCACATGCTTAAATTTTAGGTCAATTTTGAAAGAACTTTGGGCTAAATTCTGCATGATACTGTAATATCATCTGATAACTGGGTAAGAATTCAACCGGGAATAATAGCATTATTGTTATTGTTAACTGGGAATAATAGCATTGTCTTTGGTTTCTGTCTCCTTGTAGAAGACTTGAGACCAGTGTTTTTCTTAACTGAGAAGCGTGTTCATTTGTCAGACTTGTCATCTGGAGCATTACTTTTATTTGCAGGTTAACGTAGCTCTAGTTACTTTTTATGAGTTAACATAGCTCTAGTTGATTTTTATGTACTCACCTTGCTAAACTTGTTGAGAAATCATTCCATTACTGCCCACATTCAGCCTCATCATCACCATCGTCATAGCTGAAATTTATTGATCTTTCACTATATTCAGGGTACTATACTCAGAGCTTAATATACCTTATTTTATAACAATCCTATTCAGTAGGTTCAGTCGTCATCATTTTACAGGTGATGAGTGAGGACCTGAAAGCTTAAAAACTTGGTCATAGTCATATGGCTAGTAAGTTGTGAAGCCTTACTTTTAATGGAATCATCTAACCATAGAGCCCATTCTGTTAGGTACTATGCTGTACTGGCTTTAAGATTATTCATATACTTTAAGCATTTCCCAAAGTGGTTTCCTGTGGGATATATATTAATTAGTATTGAGAAAGCTTTATTGCATTGTGGTTATGAGCATGGACTCTGATCTCAAAATACTGAAAATCAACCAAAGCCCAACTTAGATGGGAAAGGGAATACACCAGAATTCTCTGTGGAAATATTCTAGACAGGACAACTGCCATTTCTCTCCCTTCCAGTTCCAAAAATGGAGCTCGGGGTAGAGGTACTCACAGAGCAAAAAGAAGGAAAAAATGAAGATGAGTATATCTGGGTTATCGAAAAAGTTTCCTATGTTATTCTGTGTTCATGCAGTTTGTGAACTACTCATCAGGTGGCTCAAATTTTACTTTTTTTAATTTTAATTTTACTTTAAGTTCTGGGATACATGTACAAAATGTACAGGTTTGTTACATAGGTATACATGTGCCATCGTGACTTGCTGTACCTATCAACTGGTCCTCTAGGTTTTAAGCCCCGCATACATTAGGTATTTGTCCTAATGCTCGCCGTCCCCTTCCCTCCACCACCTGACAGGCCCCCGTGTGTGTTGTTCCCCTCCCCGTGTCCATGTGTTCCAACTGTTCAACTCCCACTTAAAAGCGAGAACATGCAGTATTTGGTTTTCTGTTGCTGTGTTAGTTTGCTGAGGATGATGGCTTCCAGCTTCATTCATGTCCCTGCAAAGGACATGAACTCATTCTTTTTTTTATGGCTACATAGTATTCCATGGTATATATGTACCACATTTTCTTTATTCAGTCTATATCACTGATGGGCATTTGGGTTGGTTCCATGTTTTTGCTATTGTAAATAATGCTGCAATAAACATACATATACATGTGTCTTTTAGTAGAATGATTTATATTCCTTTGGATGTATACCCAGTAATGGGATTGCTGGGTCAAAAGGTATTTCTGATTGTAGATCCCCGAGGAATCACCACCCTGTCCTCAACAATGGTTGAACCAATCTACATTCCCATCAACAGTGCAAAAAGTGTTCCTCTTTCTCCACAGCCTCACCAGCATCTACTGTTTCTTGACTTTTTAATAATTGCCATTCTGACTGGTGTTGGATGGTATCTAATTGTGGTTTTGATTTGCATTTCTCAAATAATCAGAGATAATGAGCTTTTTGTTTGTTTGTTTCTTGGCTACATAAATGTCTTATTTTGAGAAGTGTCTATTCATACACTTTGCCCACTTTTTGGTGGGGTTGTTTGCTTTTTCTTGTAAATTTGTTTAAGTTCCTTATAGATTCTGGATATTAGACCTTTGTCAGAAGGGTAGATTGCAAAATGTTCTCCCATTCTATAGGTTGTCTGTTCACTCTGATGCAAGTCTCTTTTGCTGTGCAGAAGCTCTTTAGTTTAAATAGATCCTATTTGTCAATTTTGCCAATTGTTGCAATTACTTTTGGTGTTTTCATCATGAAGTCTTTGCCCATGCCTATGTCCTGAATGGTACTGCCTAGGTTTACTTTTAAGGTTTGTATGGTTTGGGGTTTTACATTTAAGTCTTTAAGCCATCTTGAGTTGATTTTTGTATAAGGTGTAATGAAGGGGTCCAGTTTCAGTTTTCTGCATATGTCTAGCCAGTTTTCCCAGCACCATGTATTAAGTAGGGAATCCTTTCCTCACTGCTTGTTTTTGTCAGGTTTGTCGAAGATCAGGTGGTTGTAGACGTGTGGTGTTATTTCTGAGGCCTTTCTTCTGTTCCATTGGTCTATATATCTGTTTTGGTACCAGTACTATCTTGTTTTAGTTACTGTAGCCTTGTAGTAGAGTTTGAAGTCAGGTAGTGTGATGCCTCCAGCTCTGTTCTTTTTACTTATGATTGTCTTGGCTATACAGGCTCTTTTTGGTTCCATATGAAATTTAAAGTACTTTTTTTTTTTTTTTTTTTTTTTTAAATTCTGTGAAGAGTGTCAATGATAGTTTGATGGGAATAGTGTTGATCTATACATTACTTTGGGCACTATGGACATTTTCATGATGATGATTCTTCCTATCCATGAGGATGGAATGTTTTTCCACTTGTTTGTGTCCTCTCTTATTTCCTTGAGCAATGGTTTGTGGTTCTCCTTGAAGATGTCCTTCATGTACCTTGTAAGCTGTATTGCTAGGTATTTTATTCTCTTTGTAGCAACTGTGAATGGGAGTTTATTCAGGATTCGGCTCTCTGCTTGTCTATTGTTGGTGTATAGGAATGTTTGTGATTTTTGCACATTGATTTTTGTATCCTGAGACTTTGCTGAAGTTGCTTATCAGCTTAAGGAGTTTTGGGCTGAGATGATGGGGATTTCTAAATATAGAATCACGTCATCTGCAAACAGAGATAATTTGACTTCTTCTCTTCCTATTTGAATACGCTTGATTTCTTTCTCTTGCCCGATTACCCTGGTCAGAGCTTCCAATACTATGTTGACTAGGAGTGGTGAGAGAGGGTATCCTTATCTTGTGCTGGTTTTCAAAGGGAATGTTTCCAGCTTTTGTCCATTCAGTATGATATTGGCTATGGGTTTGTCATAAATAGCTCTTATTATTTTGAGGTTTGTTCCATCAGTATCTAGTTTATTGAAAATTTTTAACATGAAGGGATGTCAAATTTTATTGAAGGCCCTTTCTGCATCTATTGAGATAATCATGTAGTTTTAGTCAGTGGTTTACATTTATTGGATGGATTACATTTATTGATTTGCATATGTTGAACCAGCCTTGCATCCCAGGGATGAAGCTGACTTGATCCTGGTGGATAAGCTTTTTGATGTGCTGCTGGATTTGGTTTGTCAGTATTTTACTGAGAATTTTCACATCGATGTTCATCAGGGATATTGGCCTAAAATTTTCTTTATTTGTTGTCTCTGCTAGGTTTTGGTATCAGGATGATGCTGGCCCCATAAAATGAGTTAGGGAGGAGTCCCTCCTTTTAAATTGTTTGGAATAGTTTCAGAAGGAATGGTACCAGCTCCTCCTTGTACTTCTGGTAGAATTTGGCTGTGAATCTGTCTGGTCCTGGGCTTTTTTTGTTGGTAGGCTATTAATTACTGCCTCTATTTCAGAACTTGTTATTGGTCTATTCAGGGATTCGACTTCTTCCTGGTTTAGTCTTGGGAGGGTGTATGTGTCCAGGAATTTATCCATTTCTTCTAGATTTTCTAGTTTATTTGTGTAGAGGCGTTCATAGTATTCTCTGACGGTAGTTTGTACTTCTATGGGGTTAGTGGTGATAGCTCCTTTATAATTTTTTATTGTGTCTATTTGGCATGCTCTTTTCTTCTTTATTAGTCTAGTTAGTGGTCTGTTTTGTTAATTTTTTCAAAAAACCAGCTCCTGGATTCACTGATTTTTTCAAGGGTTTTTTTTGTGTCTTTATCTCCTTCAGTTCTGCTCTGATCTTAGTTATTTCTTGTCTTCTGCTAGCTTTTGTATTTGTTTGCCCTTTCTTCTCTAGTTCTTTTAATTGTGATGTTAGGGTGTTGATTTTAGAGCCTTCCATCTTTCTGATGTGGGAATTTAGTGCTACAAATTTCCTTCTAAATACTGCTTTAGTTGTGCCCCAGAGATTATGGTACATTGTCTGTTTGTTCTCATTGTTTTCAAAGAACTTCTTGATTTCTGCCTTAATTTTGTTATTTACCCAGTAGTCATTCAGGAGCAGGTTGTTTGATTTCCATGTAGTTGTGTGGATTTGAATAAGTTTCTTAATCCTGAGTTCTAATTTGTTTGCACTGTGGTCTGAGAGACTGTGTGTTGTGATTTCAGTTCTTTTGCATTTGCCGAGGAGTGTTTTACTTCCAATTATGTGGTTGACTTTAGAATAAGTGCGGCATGAGAAGAATGTGTATTATGTTGAATGTTGACCTGGAATAGAGAGTTCTGTTATACTAGGCACACTTGATCCAGAGCTGAGTTCAAAGTCCTGAACACTCTTGTTATTTTTCTATCTCATTGATCTGTCTAATATGGACAGTGGGGTGTTAAAGTCTCCCACTATTATTGTGTAGGAGTCTAAGTCTCTTTGTAGATCTCTAAGAACTTGTTTTATGAATCTGGGTGCTCCTGTATTGGGTGCATATATATTTAGGTTAGTTAGCTCTTGTTGAATTGATCCTTTTACCATTATGTAATGCCCTTCTTTGTCTTTTTGATCTTTGTTGGTTTAAAGTCTGTTTTATCAGAGGCTAGGACTGCAACCCCTGTTTTTTTTTTTTTTTTTTTTTTGCTTCCCATTTGCTTGGTAAATTTTCCTCCATCCTTTTATTTTAAGCTTACGTGTGTCTTTGCATGTGAGATGGGTCTCCTGAATACAGCACGCCGATGGGTCTTGAATTTTTATCCAATTTGCCAGCCCGTGTCTTTTAATTGGGGCATTTAGCCCATTTACATTTAAGGTTAATATTGTTATGTGTGAATTTGATCCTGTCATTATGATGCTAGCTGGTTATTTTGCACACTAGTTGATGCAGTTTCTTCATAGTGTCATTGGTCTTTATATTTTGGTGTGTTTTTGCAGTGGCAAGTACTGGTTTTTTCTTTCCATATTTAGTGCCTCCTTCAGGAGCTCTTGCAAAGCTGGCCTGGTGGTGATAAAATATTTGCTTGTCTGGAAATGATTTCATTTCTCCTTCACTTATGAAGCTTAGTTTGGCTGGATATGAAATTCTGGGTTGAAAATTATTTTCTTTAAGAATGTTGACTATTGGCCCCTACTCTCTTCTGGCTTGTAGGGTTTCTGCTGAGAGATCTGCTGGTCGTCTGATGGGCTTCCTTTGTAGGTGACCTGGCCTTTCCCCTTGGCTGCCCTTAACATTGTTTCTTTCATTTTAACCTTGGAGACTCTAATGATTATGTGTCTTGGGGTTGATCTTCCCAAGGAGGATCTTAGTGGTGTTCTCTGTATTTCCTGAATTTGAATGTTGGCCTGTCTTGCTAGGTTGGAGAAGTTCTACTGGATAATATCCTCAAGTGTGTTTTCCAACTTGGTTCCATTCTCCCCATCTCTTTCAGGTACTGCAGTCAATTGTGGGTTCAGTCTTTTAACATAGTCCCGTATTTCTTGGAGGCTTTGTTCATTCCTTTTTTTTTCTCTAATCTTGTCTGCATACCTTATTTCAGCAGATGGTTTTCAAACTCTGACATTCTTTCTTCTGCTTGGTCAATTTGGCTATCCATACTTGTGTATGCTTCACGAAGTTCTTGTGCTGTGTTCTTCACCTCCATCAGGTCATTTATGTTTCTCTCTAAACTGGTTATTCTAGTTAGCAGTTCCTGTAACCTTTTATCAAGGTTCTTAGCTTCCTTGCATTGGGTTAGAACATGCTCCTTTAGCTCACAGGTATTTGTTATTTACTGACCTTCTGAAATTTACTTCTGTCAACTTGTCCATCTCATCCTCCATCCAGTTCTGTGCCTTTGCTGGACAGTTGTTGTGATCATTTGGAGGAGAAGAGGCATTCTGGCTTTTGGAATTTTCAGTGTTTTTGCACTGTTTTTTTCTCATCTTTGTGGATTTCTCTACCTTTGATCTTTGAGGCTGATGACATTTGGATGGGGTTTTTGTGGGAGGGTCTTTTGTTGATGTTGTTGTTGCTTTTTTAGTTTTGTTTGTTGTTATTTGTTTTTCTTCAAACAGGCCTTTCTTCTGTAGGTCTGCTGGAGTTTGCTGGAGGTCCACTCCAGACCCTTACTGCCTACGTACCACCAGTGGAGAGACTGCAGAACAGCCAAGATTGCTGCCTGCTCCTTCCTCTGGAAGTTTCATCTTAGAGGGGGACTGGCCTGATGCCAGCCAGAGCTCTCCTGTATGAGGTGTCTGTCGGCCCCTGCTGGGAGGTCTCTCCCAGTCAGGAGGCACAGGGCTCAGGAGCCCACTTGAGGAGGCAGTCTGTCCCTTAGCAGAGCTGGTGTGCTGTGCTGGGAGAACCTCCCCTATTAGGATCAGCCACTCTCTTCAGAGCTGGCGGGCAGGAAAGATTAAATCCGCTGAAGCTGCTACCACAGCCGCCCTTCCCCTCAAGTGCTGTGCTCCAGGGAGATGACAGTCCTGTCTGTAAGCCCCTGAATGGAGCTGCTGGATTTCCTGCAGACAGACCTTAACTACTGGGGAGGACTCTAGAGAAGCAGTCTGGCCACAGCCCCTCTGGTGAATTCCACCCAATCCAAAAAAACTCTCAGTCTCGTTACCACTGTCAGGGGAAAACTGCCAACTAAAGCCACAGTAATGATGGTCACTCCTCCCCCGACCAAACTCGATCATCCCAGGCCGACTCTAGACTGCTGTGCTGGCAGTGAGAATTTCAAGCCAGTGGTTCTTAGCTTGCTGGGTTCCATGGGAACATGGGAGTGGGACTGGGACCCGCTGTGTGAGACTGCTTGGCTCCCTGGCTTCAGTCCCCTTTCCAGGAGATTGGATGGTGGTCCTGACTCATTGGAGTTCCAGGCGCCGCTGGAGTATGAAAAAAAGAAAATCCTGCAGCTCAGTGCCTGCTCAAACAGCTGCCCAGATTTGTGCTTGAAACCCAGGGCCCTGGTGGTGTAGGCTCATGAGGGAATGTGCTGATCCGTGGATCGCAAATATCCATGGGAAAAGCGTAGTACCTTGGGCAGGTAGCACAGTCTCTCACTGCTTCCCTTTGCTGGGGGAAGGAGGTCCCCTGGCTGCATGCACTTCCAACATGAAGCGACGCCCCACCCTGCTTCTGCTCATTCTCTGTGGGTCGCACCCACTGCCAAACCAGTCCCAGTGAGATGAACTGGGTACCTCGATTGGAAAAACAGAAATAACCTGCCTTCTGTGTTGGTCTCGCTGGGAGCTGCAGACCTGAGCTGTTTCTATCCGGCCATCTTGGCCTCTTCCCTTCACGTTGCTATTAAGAGGGATTTCATGCCTACTTCAGCAATATGCCAGTGAAAGGCAGTTGTGGAAAAAGTTAGCAGATCAAGTGGATATACTTATAGATTTTATATTGAAAACCGTCAACAAATGAAAATACTTAATGCAAAGCTGCCTTTTCATTGGATACTTACCTGCCAACTCCAGAGTTCGAAGTCCTGATTCTTTCTTCATCAGCCACTGTGGTTTCAAAAACCAAAGGCAGGGCAGAGACCAATATTTCTGCACTGTGTTTGGTCTTTATTGTCAAACAGTGCAATAGAATGAGTAGACATAAAGAATTCAGAAAATGTGGTAAAGGCAATATTTTACAGTTACACTGTATTGCAGCACAAAGAAAATTAAACATTAACTTTTAAAAATGCTCTTTGGTAACCACTTTGAACTTAAAATTAAAAGCCTAGAGATATCACCCAAGGAACATAATTAGAATTCTCAGAAAGTAATTGCTTAGAACTGGAAGACAAAAAAGTAAAAGTGTAGTTTTTCCTTAAAAAAAAACCTTACTTCCAGAGAAACATAAAGTACATTCTAACAGGTGAGAGTTGATGTGATAACATTAAAGTAAGATGTAACAGATGCTAAACATCTGAATGCAGAGGAACATAAATTTTTTTGGTCTAAAATAATTAAACAAGGTCAACCTAGGACATTTAATTTTCATGTGATAATTGTATTTGTATTATAGTTAAGCATAGTGAGAGGCCTATCCGGTTTTTGGTCAAACACGTTAGAAGGAAAGACCAACTCTGCAGGGGCTGAGGTAAGTCTTGGAAACTATAAAGAGCAAACAACCTACTTAGGGATGACAATTTAAAAATTATAATGGCTCCTGTTTTAAATGACTCCTGTATACTTTGGGAAAAATACCTATTTTATAGTTTTGTATCTTTTTTCAGTCACGGTTTTTGGAAAAAAAAGACTCAAGATGTTCTCAGTAGCTGCCGTTTTCAGACATCATGAAAGTCATAGAAACTTCTCCTACCCTCTATAAAAACAAACAAAGAAACAATAAAACTCTGTAAAGGAAAAGCCCACAAAAACATGCTGACTTTAGAAGAATCCATGATTTATAATATTTTTATAAATATCTAAGAAAACAGGAGTCCTTTCCATATATATGGTCCTTGGAGATACTTTCTGTATATACGGTCCTTGGAGAATCCAGTTTTTATGAGAAAGGTGATTTCCAAAATCTCTTACACTTTACAATATCAATTTTGGCCGGAGCATATCTCTCTATTGATCTACCTACCTCCATACTGAGCTATCTCGGATAGAGCACTGGACAAAAGGTAGGCACTGTTTACAATCCACTGACAAGAAAACACACGAAGAAGCAAATCCCACAGCACTCTGAAACCTGGAAGAGATGGGTTCTACATGGGTCTGATGGGATTACTGTACTAACCAGCCTCCGAATATCCCGCTCCGACTCCCACTTGATCTTCGAGATGGCTTCTTGGTGGGACTGATGCTCACTCCGAAGGTCCCCAGCCTTGATTTTATCTGCTTGGATCATATTGCTCAGAGCCTCGTCCACCTGCTTCTTGGCCGTTTTCAGGTCCGCAATTTCCTGTAAGAGCTTAAGACGCTCTGCATCAAACAGTTTCCGGGCCTCCTCCCGGGCCTCAATGGTGAGCGCTGTCCTTACTTTGTCACTGCTGCCGTCACGGAGAGCACAGAGAGCAGACTTGAGCCTCTGGATCTCTCCATCACGCACCTTCACCGTCCTTGACATCTCCTGCTCGTGCTGCTTGATAAGGTTCTCCCTCACAGCCTGCAGCTCCTTCATCTTCTCCTCATGGAGCTTGGCTTTGAGTTCTGTCACCAGCACCGTGTGCTTGCGCTGCTCCAGCTCACGAATCCTCTTCGCTTCTTGAGTCTTCTCTCTTTCAAGCTTTGATACCTAAAAACAGAGAGGCAAAAGGATGAAGAGAAATGAGCCTCAAAGGACAGGTGTGCTCCTAGGCAGGATTTGCAGCTCAGGCCGCTGTGATCTCTTAATTCCTCATCTCTTTTCCAATTCCAGGCCCTCTGAGAAAAAAGAACTACAGGCCTTGAAGCTGGGAATACAGTGTGTAAAAGGCAGAATTACCTGAGGATATTTAAATTACTTTGTTCAGATGAATATTTGATGTTCTGGGGCCTTACTATGCAATGTGTGGTCTGCAGACAAGCAGCCTTGGTATCACCCGGAAAGCATGCTAGAAGCACAGAATCCCTGGCTTAGCCCCAGATCTATGACTCAGAATGTGCATTTTAACAAATGCCCATGTGATTGGTATACGCATTAATATTAGGAAGTATCGCAGTCATGGTTTTCCCCTTTACGGGGAAGATTGCAATACAGATCACCTGGAGAACTTTTTAGACTACACAACCCTAGCTAGATCCAAACTGATAAATGTGTGTCTTAGAATAGCTCACAGTTTGATATTGTGATCAGCCTAATAAATTAGTGCCTAAAGTGATATTATTGAACATCCCCTCCCTCTTTTTTTTTTTGAAGGGATGCTGCTGCTGCTAAGGAGGTGAAAAATGAAGACAGTTGATAATAGCCTCAACCTTACCTTTGTTAGTATGGCAGGTTAGTTTCATCCCCAAATTTTACACACACACACACACACACACACACACACACACAAAACACCACCACCAACAACAAAACTGCACATCATTGGGTCCTCTCTCTGATGAAGGACTTTAGTGACCATTGTTATTTCTGAATGCGCCATGAATGTCTCTTTGAGTCCCTTTTCACTCTCACTCCTCCTCCTCCCTTCCTGCCCCTGCAAGCCAACACTCCAAGTAGTTTGGTAAAATATTTCGAATGAGCTTTTCACCTCTCAGGAATTCTGGTTTAAAACTATTCCATGGTTTGCTAAATTTCCGGTGATAATATAGGCCTCCTTGTAGATTAGCAATGGCACTGCCTATTAATCTAATCTAGATGTGAGTCTCTGATTCAGTAGATCAGGTGGGGCCCAGACATTTGTGTCTTGAAAAAGCCTCTCCATGATCCTGTTCTGCTGTCCTCATCCCCCACTTCATCTCTGCTGCTTGTCTCTGTCTCTGTGTCCTCTCTCTGTCATACACACAACCCCCGCATGCACACACACACATACACAGAGTAATCTAGAAAAAGGGGGCCAGGCGCAGCGACTCACATCTGTAATCCCAGCACTTTGGGAGGCTGAAGCAAGTGGATCACCTGAGGTCAGGAGTTCGAGACTAGCTTGGCCAACGTGGTGAAACTCCGTCTCCACTAAAAATACAAAAATTGGCTGGGCATGGTGGCAGGCACCTGTAGTCCCAGATACTTGGGAAGGTTGAGGAAGAAGAGTCACTTCAACCCAGGAGGCGGAGGTTACAGTGAGCCAAGGTTGCACCATTGTACTCCAGCCTGGGAGACAGAATGAGATTCCGTCTCAAATAAATAAATAAATAAATAAAAGTTTAAAAAAAAAGAGAAAGGGAAGAAAACTGGGGAGTCCCAGGAATAATAGCTAGTTGAGTGATATTGAGTCTCCACCATTTGTAAAATTGGAGGGTTTTACAAAATAATAGTTAAGAACCTCTCCAGCTGAAAAAACTTAAGATTGAGACTCCATATTGTAACCATTATAATATAAAGTGTCTGTGATGGTTGATACTGAGTGTCAACTTGATTGGATTGAAAGATGAAAAGTATTGTTTCTGAGTGTGTTTGTGAGGATGTTGCTAAAGGAGATTAATGTTTGAGTCAGTGGACTGGGAAAGGCAGACCCACCATCAGTCTGGGTGGGCACATTCTAATCAGCTGCGAGTGCAGCCAGAATAAAGGCAGGGAGAAGAAGGTGAAAAGACTAGACTGGCTTAGCCTCTCAGCCTACATCTTTCTCCTGTCCTGGATGCTTCCTGCCCTTGAATATCGAACTCCAAGTTCTTCACCTTTGGGACTCGAACTAGCTTCCTTGCTCCTCAGCTTGCAGATGGCCTATTGTGGGACCTTATGATCGTGTAAGTCAATACTCGTTAATAAACCTCCCTTTATATATATACATCTATCCTATTAGTTCTGTCCCTCTAGAGAACCCTGACTAATATACAGTGTCTGAGATTTTACTCACTTTAATAGTTTACCTACCTTTAGCTAGAACAGTATTTTCTAAATTTGCATAGTATTTTATGAACAGTTTATTTTTAAAGGCACAGCAATTATTCCCATGATGGTTATTCTTTAGAGGTTGGGGCACAAGGGGACTTAGTGAAATAAGCAGCCAGGCATCCTCAAACAACCATCCTCTGATCTCACCTCCAGCTTACACCTATAGTCCCTTCGTGGAGGCCTCTTCTCTCTTAGGCTCTAGACCTGTGCTGTCCTATGTGGCGCCCACTAGTTACCATACTGCAAATTTGAACTGAGATTTTCTCTTCATATAAAATATACTCTGGATTTCGAAGACTTAGTGTGAGGTAAAGAATGTAAAATATCTCACTTATCACTTTTATATTGATTACACATTGAAACTATAATGTTTTGGATAAATTATACTAAACAATATTATTACAACGGATTCTGTTTCTTTTTACTGTTTAAAATTGCAGCTAACAAGAAATTTTAAAATCACAGATATGGCTTGCATTTGTGGTTCACATTATATTTTTCTTGGACAGTGTTGCTCTGGAGTTCTTAGACATTCATTTGGTGAACCTAGCTTTCCCCACGCTACTGGTGATATTCTCTTAGTAAAGCTCAGTTCTTGTCTTACTAATGTGTCTGCTCAAAACCACGCAGGCTCTTTTATGTTGTGGAATAAAATCTAACAGCTCAGCTTCACCTTTCAGGCTCCCAGGAAGGTTTGGTTGGATTTCCAGCTCCTACTTCTCCCTCTCTGTCTCCTCACCTGTCCCGTGCTCCAGGTAGGAGAGGGGTTATATTATTTTCTGCATATGCCCTGCCTCTCGTTCTCATATGCTGACAGTTTCTTCTTCCTGACTTATGCTTCCATCAGCTCCTTTTGGGATCCTCACATTTCTCATGGCCTGGCTAGATGTCATCCTCTCCTGTCATGCCACCCTACTCACCCAGGATAAAGCTCATTTCTCCTACCTTTGTCTTCTCAGTATATTTTTGAAACACCTCCTTACTAGTGGTTTTCAGTTTTCTTTGCATTTTTTTTTTTTTTGCCCACTTGTCTGTCCTCATCACCTCCTCTTCTACCCCTACCTGAGACTGTTAACTTTTAGAAGGTTACCAGTGAGGCATCCTCATCTTTGTGTACCCAGTGGCTCCTAGAACAAAATATAAGAAACCAGGTGGCATGTGTGGAATTAAAGGATGTATGCCATTATATCTCTCTGGCTAGGCCCCTAGCCAGAGGCAAGAATAATATTTTCTGTCATACAGTTTAGAGAATACAGACTTGCAGGGTTACCAGATCAGCCCCTCCTCAACCCCTTCCCAGTATAAAATGACAACAAAACAAAACCCTAACATATAAGAATATTCACTTCTCTCTGCTAGATGCTTCTCTTGGTGCTTCAATAAGGACAATCTAGGTCTTACTCTGCATCTTTCTAGAGTGGAAGTGGGCATCTTCTAGATTGGGGTGGGCAAACTACCGCCCAAGAGTCAAATCCATCCTGCTCCTGTTTTTATAAATAAAGTTTATTGGGACACAGCCATGCCATTCATTTACATATTGCTTAAGGCTGCTTTCATGCTACAATAGAGTTGAGTAGTTTCACAGACCGTCTAGCCCACAACGCCTAAAATATTCACTATCTTACCCGTCACAGAAAGAATTTGCTGATTCTTATTCTAGATAATGCGTTTTTTGAAAGGAAAAGCCTTATTTTCTACTGATTTAGAAACTCTGATAATTTGCCTTCCATAGAAGACCTTGGGAAAGTTACTTTAGCTTAAGTGATAGGAATTTAGTCATCTTCAATTTCTGCAGGATGCATTTACACTAGGCATCTGGAACCGTATCATGACTGCAACAGCTGGCGGTTAACAAGGGAAACTTTTAGCCATTCTTCTGAGAACAGTGAAAAACTGTAGTAAAAATGGACAAAGGGTAAGAAATCCTCGGTTTGTATTCCTGTTTCACCATTTGCTATCACTAAGAAAGTTGCTTTATCCTTCTGAGGATTTTGATTACACTTAAAATGTCTGTAACCGGGTTACTTTTAGGGTTAAACTAGATAGTGTATGGAAAAGTACCTTGAACTATAAAGTACTATGAAGTGTAAGGTAATATTATTACTGGATATAGTAGGAGATACTCCTTGATCTAAAATTATTTGTGTCAAATTTTCTGGAGGCATCATATTGTAGCTTCCTGTAATTCTGTCATTTACCCCAAATTATTAACTCAAAGCTTTTGCATGAGGACTGAAGGGGAGATGAAGAAAATTGTTTTTTAAAAGTAAAATACAAGTGCATGAAACATATATTCCAGACTGAAGACAAAACAAAACAAATACTGTCTATTCCTTAAAATAATCCATGAAAACTAAAGAAAATTCAAATGAATTGAGTAACATTTGACTTTTTTTTTATGTTTACTTATTTTGGTTGTCATGAAAACTGACATTTTTTTTTTTTTT
>NW_016803289.1:2131953-2221010 GCF_001698545.2 Rhinopithecus bieti
AAAGCCAATAAAATTTTCTGAAAATTATTTGCAGTGCAGATGGTACCACTAAGGATATAGATTTAAATATCATAATATAAATCTTAAAATGAATATACAAAATGATGAACCATTCCTGAGTAACAATGAAATTATAAAGATGATAATACTTTGAAATGAAGAAAATTACTTAGTAGAAGAAAGAAACCAATTTTGATACATGGATATGTTTTATGGAGAAGAATTTCAGCTCAACCATATAATAGCTAGCATTTATTGAGGGTTTAATATGAGTTAGGCACCTTTCTAAATAGGCTTTACACACATCAGTGCATTTAACCTCCTGGGCAGCTCTGTGATGTAGGAAGTCTTTGTTTCATCACAATTTGTGATGAGAAAAGTGAGAAACAGTCTTTACATAAGAACAATGTAAAGAAGACTCACTAAAGTACATTGCGGGCTCAGGAGCCGGCTCCAGGTCAGATCCTACACCTCCTTGTTTGCTCTGAAACCTTGGACACCTTGTGTCTGTACCTGAAACCTTGCTTCACCTCTGTCAGCCTCAATTTTCTCATCTGTAAACTGGGGTTGTCGATATCATTCTCATATGGCTATTGTGATGATTGACATAGGCAATGGATCAAAAGCCCTGTGGAAAAGCTGGGACACAGAAGAGATTAATAACTATTAATACATGGTGGATGTTATAATATTAATTTTAATAAATATTGTGTATATAGTATTACACACTATTATAGTAATACCAGCAACATAAATATAAAAGTCCCCATATCATCTTGATAAGACTAATATTACTATATTACATTATTAAGATGGTAACTGTTTTTCCAACAGAAAGAGATGTTCAAAGATAAAGCTGAGTCTCTTCAGTATGTATTGTGTTCTCTGGCATTGGCAGCATCTAATCTTGACGTGGAAGACACTTGGGGTGCATGTGGGCCTAAAGAGTGATAAAGAATGGTGCAGGGTGGGGCAGGGTGAAGGGGAGAGTGCTCGGTAGGGCTCTGAATGATAGGCTTCCAAATCCCTTCTATCCTAGAGGTTTTACGGGAAAAAAAAGGTCATCAGCAAAGTTTAATCTTACCAAGGAAAGGTTACACTATGACAGAGAAAAAAGAATGTATGACTATCTTACATAGATCTCATGTTGTATTTTTCTATTCTGTCCTACTTCTGGTCTAGCCTTTGCAAAATGCCAATGTGAATTCTGCCAAGAGAAAGATAGTGATGATTTGAGCTTTAAAAGTGATCTTAGAAATCTAGGATTAAAAATTGGACAGCTCAGTCAAAGGTAAGGAAAAGGTTGAGAGGTTATCAAGGCAAGCTAAGCTAACATAAACTTTGGCCTGGATTATCTCCATTGGATGTTCCTGGAGGAACACAGTAAACTGGCAGGGATTTTCAGGGGCACAAAGTAACTCTCAGAGAGGAGATGTGAAGGAGTCGCTCTAGGAAGGTTGCTCACAAGGGAAATCCTATACAACCTTATACAATTCAGTGCAAAGGAGTCTATCTTTAAAATTTCTTGTTTTCAGCTACTTTTGCTTCCTGAAAACAGAACTAAAGGAGTAGACAGGAAAATATACCCCATCCCAAATTTGGTACCTGTGTCTGGAGGCTGTGGGGACAGTCACTCGAGGATAGAGAATGTTGGCTGATTTTCTGAGAATGCCCTAGAGGCAATAGAGGGCAGTGGAATCAGAGAGTGAGCATGACCTTGACCACCACCATCTTACAGAAGACAGGAATTCCCATCGCCGCTCCTCCACTAGCTGTGTCTCTGGGAGCAAATGAGTTAAACAGTTTGAACCTCATTTTCTTCAACGAGTTAAACCGTTTGAACCTCATTTTCTTCCTCAGTGAAGGCAGAATAGTAATTGCACCCTGTCTTTATCACAGGCTTGCTCTGATGGTTGTGAGGCTTGGTGTGAAAATGCTTTGCAGTCTGAAGGGCTGTGCCAATGGGACAGCTCCTGTCTGGAGCTGATTCTTCTCAACCTTGCAACCCAGACCTGTTGCCCTGCTGCCTTTGCCCTGAGAACCCTATTCCCCGCTCCTGTCCATTCATTCCCTCTGTCACTGTGCCTATGCTGTTCACACAACCGTAGTTTATCTCTGAGGGAGAGTTAAAGAGTCCTGGGGCAGCCCCTGGCATGTTCATACACACTAACCATTGGATCACGCACTCATGGTGTCCATAGAAGAGACACACAGGGCAAATACCGCAACTTAGTGGCTCAGGGTGATGCTCCAAGAAGCAGACAGACATGGGTGGAAATCCTTTCTCTATCCAAGTCTGGAGTTCTCACCTAAGTGAGTACTGTAACAGTACGTATGCCACAGGGTTTGGGGGAAAGCTGTTAAAAAAAAAATCATGTAAATTCATTCAACAAGTAATTTTGAGCACCTCCTCTAGGCCAGGAAGTTTCCTCATCTGTAAAGTAGGGATAACAATGCCCACCTCAGCAGGTGAAAATGAGGATGAAATGAAATAATGGCATGAAAGCACTTAACACGCTTGACACAAACTAATTGCTCAAAAATTAACACTCATACATACACCCTTGTAAGGTAGATACTATTATTGTCCCATTTGACAAATGAAGAACACAGAGGGGTTTTATAACCTTCTCCAGGCCAGTCAGGTGCTAGTGAAGCAGCTGGGACTCTGGCAGGATGAAATGCGCTTATCAGCCCATGACAGATAGTAAACATTCAGTAAGTTGTAGCTATTTATATTATCAGCCCAAAGGTCTTAAGATTCGGCTCTATACACAATGGCTGTTCTGTAAATATCAGTGGGATTATTTGTCTTGCTGGATAAATGAATACTGCCCCATTGCCCCCAAGGTTTCCACTTTTTAACTTATCCATTCCCTAGTAGCTGAACTGTCATTTTGTCATCAGAGCCTCAGAGCCAACCTGAGAGTATAAATTCACATCTAGGCATTGTGCATATTCTCTCTCTTAAAACCTGGTCCTTTGAAAACACAATCTCATTTATTTATAATAAAAGTGCTTTATGACTTGTTTGCCCTCTACATTCCCTTTGCTCTCTGGGGAAGGATGCTGACAGGCAATGAGACTTTGCTTTAGCTCCTGGGCTGGGACCGTAATTAACTGCCAAGGAGGGGTAGCCAGCCAGGGGCAGCCAGCAGAGAAAAGGACAAGGCTGTGTGCGCTCATTTAAGAGGCTGGCTGCCAGTCAATCGTCAGAGGAAGGGGAGATTATGCTTGGCCTGAGGGCTTAGACAACAGTGCCAGGCCCAAGATAAACAGGCAGCCTGGTTCAAACTTGAGAGTTACCCATTTTAAAAGGCTTGAATATGTGGAGTATTGGCAGTGTTGAAGTCCTCAGAGTCTCTGTTTCTGGGAATCTCATCAGTTTGTTCTCTGGAAAGCAGCAGCAGTTTAGGGTTCCCGGTCACGAGATTGACAAGCTTCTTCCTAGGAATGTAGATTGTCATCCTGTTGTAACTACAATTAAAGGAGTCTGCCTCCCTTGAAGCGTGATGTTGCTGCAGGGAGAGTTAAGGCCAATGAAATGTTTATGGATTGTCAGACCTGGATGGAGTCTTACAGTGGAGTGTTTATCAACGCGAAGCCTGGAAGTCATCTGCATCTGTAATGCATCGGCATTGCCTGGGCTGCTTTACCGAATACAAGTCCTGGTTTTCACCTGACTACTTTATCAGAATTCTTGGATTGTGGGCTCAGAAATCTTAATATTTAATCAGGTCCCCCAGGTTATACCATTGCACAGTGATGCTTGACAATCCCATATATGGAGAAGCAGATTCAGTCATCTGAATTACAGATAGAGACACTGAGACATTTAAATTCATCTCCAAGGAGAGATAAAGACAAATAATGCCCCACATCTTCTGACTCTCAAACAAATGCTGTTCTAAAATGACATCATGTTCCCTTTGGCTTCACGGAAACTAAAAAATTTCCTTCACAAATTTTACATTACCGTCTCTTTATCTAAGGTCAAGGCTTAGCTTAGGCAGGGGGCAAGAGGCTTTGGCAGATCCAAAGGCCACTTATTTTGTTAAAATGAGGAGAAATAGATTTGGGGAGAAATAACAAATTAAAATTTAATAATTATGTCAAGGAAGAAGAGGTAGATAAAAATTGAATAAATATATTTGTTGGCTTGTGACTACTGCTTGTTGATCAAGAATGTTTTCTTACTGTATAATTATCTAAATAAGGCAACTTTATGCAGTCATTGTGGTCTCTGGTTTGCAGGGAGCAAAAACATCTTATGAATGCTGGAGATGTCAAAATGCTTTCCTAGACATGACCCTAGTCGATATTCACACCACCTTGGTGAGATGTGTGTTTGCTTGTCCATTTAGGTGATGGGATTGAGAGAAGTAAAGAGACTTCTAAGTCTAGTTAGCAACTGACTTAAATCTAGAGAATAGTAAAAAGAACACCAATGCTGTAATTTTTTGCAAGTTTATTATGTGTCAGGCAGCTCTCTGAGCACTTGACATAAATTTTTTTGTTCGATCCTCATAAACACATTATATACTTGTCTAATTCATACCTCAATATAGCTGTAATGTGATGAAGAAACTGAGGTATAAGGAATGCATCATCTTTAAATTATTCCTGTATTCATTCAACAAATACATATTGAGATTTTAAGTTCTTGTGATTATTTAGGCTCTAGGGACACTAAGTAAACTGAATTCCTGCTTTTGTAGAGATTGAGGAGTGACTGCACTAAGCAAGTAAAAAGCAAATGTATAAATTGCTATGAAATAAGCCAAGAATAGGCTATGGGGAGTACCTGAGGATGGCGAAGTGTTCTGTTTTAGAGACTGTGGTCAGACACTTGATGGTTGAGCAGACATCTGAAGGAGGTGAGTGAAGGAGCATGGAGCTGTCCAGGAAGAACAAGTGCAAAGGCCCTAAATGTGATTGAGGTCTCTCTCTTGATCCAGCAAAAATAGGAAACAGAGTGATCAAGAGAGAGAGAAGTGGGAGATGAATCAAAGAGGGGGCCGGAGCTAATATCCTGTAGTGGTAGAGAAAGTTATTTGACTCTAAGAGAGATAGGAAGCCAGTGGAAGGTATTGGGCAGTGGAGTAACATGATGTGGTACATTTCAGAAGGACTGCTTTGAATGCTCTGGGAGGTATAACCTTTGGAGGGCAAGAGTGGAACTTGCCCAAGGTCATGCAACTATTAAGTGCTTGGCAGTGGTAGGGGGACACTGTCTGAATTTTCATATCTGGCTTCCTGAACCAGGCTTCCAGAGGAGGCTGAGATCTGTCAAGTGAGCATGCTATTCTCACTTTCTGTGTGTCCTGTGCTCAGTTCCCTCCTGCCACATGCAATAAGCTCCTCATGTGTACAGGGGATGTTGCCCTCTCTGGCAAAGGGCAGGAGTCCACTGGGGTGGGCCAGCAGGCAGAGCTGTGCTCACTGCATGTGGACAGTCAGAGCTGCTCTTAAGGCCATGGCCTCAGGTAGCCCTCGCTCACCTTGGACTTCTCTTGATGCAGCTCTATCTGAATGTCTGTGAGCTTGGTCCTGAGGTCTTCATTGGCAGCTTGAAGGGCAACAATGAGTGCCTCGGGCTTCTCGCCCTTATTTCGCCCTTTTTTGGACATTGTTCCTTTCTAAATGGAGTCTGTTGGTTTTTAATTTCTTTCAAGCAGGTGCTGCCATGTTACTGTTTCTTATCCTGGAGTACGATGTCTCAGCATCTACTGTGTGGTGCTCCTTGGTAAGGTCTCCTCAACCGCTGCCCTGGAAGCCCTGAGAAGAGGCAGAGATAGTAGTTATTGTTTTGGCAAAGACCTGGTCTAAGTGCCAGTCAGTCTACTCTCAGCCTGAGTTACCTGTAAGAGCCTCCTCCTGAGGCTCTCCTATCCTCAGTATCTCCTGTCCACTTGTACCTGAATTTAGAGTGATTTTTTTCAAATAGCTAATCTAATTATGTCAATATCTTGCTTAAAATCCTTCACCTGTAAGCATATCTCTTTCATATCTTGGAGTGTTCTTTTTACCTGAAACTGCTCCCTCTTCTATCCTTATCTCCTCCATGTCACTGACTGATACTCCAACCATAAGGAACATGGTCGTTAAAGGAAGTCACCTATGTGTTGACCAGAAAAGGCAGAGAGACCCAACTTTAAGAAAACCCAATGTGTAGAGACAGGATTACATGTAATAGCTAAACTGTGAGAAGTGGAGAATAACTAGAAATGAATCACTGGATTAACTGAGTCACTCATATATTCATTCATTCATTCAATCAGTTCATTCATTCATAGAGCTCCTTCCATATGCTCTGCTAGGTATGGAATGTTGAAATAGAAAAATAAATCAGAGTTCCAATGGGAAAAAATTTATCTATTTATCTATCTGTCTATCAATCAATCACCTATCTATCTATTTACATCACTATCCATAATCTGATAAATGATTTTTAAAAATAGGCATGAATTGTTTCAGAACTATAGTGACCTCTCTTTCCATCTGGGTTGAATAAGAAAGGCTCACTGAAGAAGACACCAATGGCTTGGAACTTGAGGACTGGGTAAGATGATAACAGACGGAGAAACAGGTGAAGCATCCTGGGCAAAGAAAAAAGCAGGTGCTGAGACACAACGGAGAGAAATCACAGTGACTATTTGTGGGAAGAAATAGGGCCTGATTAATTACACCCCCAAATGTGGTTGATGGGCACTAATATTGGAAAGGTTTCCTGGAAAGGATAGATGGCGGGGAGGCCTAGAATTCCAAGCGTGGATTGTTGGAACCTTTTTCTTTTCACTAAGCAATGGGGAAGCTGTTGAAGTTCTTGGCAGGTGTGTGCCCTAATAGAGCAGTACTTTGGTGTGGTTATTCTGGTGGCAGAATGGAGAGAGAATGAATGCAAGAAGACCAGATAGAAAGCAACTGAATTTGTCCAGGTAAAGAATGATGAAAGCCTAATCAGAATTGTGGCAAGAGGAGAGAAAAGGGGTAGGGGTAGATGGATGTGTCTTGATTAACAAATTCTTGAATACTTCATAGGAATAAGGGGCCCAGAAAAATAGGAATACTAAATCATTAAAGTCAATGGGAAAAACATGACAAGATCCTAGAGAAAGCTTCCCGTGCAACCTTTCAGAAAATTGGGCACTGTGTGTGTTGAGGAGCTTCAGTCCAGAGCTGAGGGGAACTCCTGCTGACCACCCATATGCTCCAGCAGCTGCTGCTCCCTTAAGACCCTTGTATCTAGCACTGACAAGCATGCTGGGACCCTGGGCTTTGTGCCACCTGCTCATGAGCACTGAAGCTGTGCTCTTTGAAGTCCCTAGGGGAAGGGGACAGGGAGAGGTTAGGAGATAGAAAGGATGAGACTGTCTGCAGCAGTCATGGAACTGTCCATCACATTCCATCCTGTGCTAGATGCTGGAGTTGTCCTTCATGCTTCCTTTGCAAATCTGGCCAAATTATGAAAGTGCAGGGTTGCGAGGTCTCTGAGAGGCCATCTTTTTTTTTTTTTTTTTTTTTTGCTTTTAGTCTTGGAATGAATTCAGCAAGCACATACTGAACATTTGTGTGACAAGCACCAATAGGCATAAGGATAAATAAGATAGTACTTACGCTCAAGTAGGTAGTGAGTGAGTAAATTCACATATGTGTGTGTGTGTGTGTGTGTGTGTGTGTGTGTGTATACATATAACAGGTTTCTCTCTATATATTTGATTTCTAAATGTTGTTTTTCTGGGCTTTTCCAGATGACTTCCACTGGCCTCCTATATAGTTATGACCCACAGTTCTATATCCATAGCCCCGACCATTTTGCAAACACCAGACTTGTATATACATACAACACTTTACTTATCAAACCCATTTGAATACCTGATTGGCATCTCAAACCTAGCATAACTAATACAGATGTCTTTATTACATTAGTCCCCCCAAACCTTATTCTCCCCAGGTTTTCCTAGATCATTAAATGGCAAAATCACATGTCCAGTTGTACCAGATACAAACTTAGAAATTATACTTTCTTCTATTTTATTCCTTGTGTCTTTTATTCAGTTCACTAAGAAGTTCTGCTTGCTTTGTCTATAAAATATGACCCTCTTTGGCCAATTTCCCTCAAACCTCTAAAGTGCTGCTGGAATACAGAGAAAAAAAGGAGCTTGGGAATAGCATTATAGTCCCTTCATTATTGTCTTCTTGAATGAAGAACAGGCTTTTCCAAATGCAGATATGAAATGGTAGAGGAAAGAACTTGAGCAAAAACCTGAAGCCACAAATTTGCCTGGTATATTCAGAAAAGGTTGTGAAATGGAAGAAGAGAGACAGAGGTGAGATTTCAAAGGTTGTTGCAAGATAGGCTAGGGAGTTTGGAGTGGATTTTACAGGCATGAGGAAACATGGCAGCATTTGAACATACATGCAATAATAATAAGAGCTTCTAGTGACTGACTGCTCACAATGAGTCCATCATTGGACTAAGGGCTTAACATACTGTTCTTACTTAATTCTCACAAAATTTAGGGAAAAATGATGAACTGAACTGAAAGATTAGGTAACTTGCCTAAATTGACCAAGTTGATTGGTGGTGATGCTCAGATTCAAATCTAAGCAATCTGAGACTGGGAACCAAACTCTTACTCTCCAGACTGCACTGCCTTGTATTTGCATTTTAGGAAGGTAACTGTGAGTATTATGGAAGATGGTGGAAGAAAGTCAGTTAGGCTGCTTTAATGGTCCATGTGAGAGGTAATACAACCCTCAACAGATAAAAAGAAAGTGGTAACTTTGACACATGGAGTCATTGATGGAATCACGCCCAATTTTTAAACATTACTACTGGTTTGCACATTCTTCTCTCCCATTGTAAATAACGACTGTGAGTTCTACAGAATTGCTTGTAGCAAAAATGTGCAAAGGGACAGACATAATAGATACATTTTACATCTTAATTTATAATTCTACTTAAAAATGTAGTATTATGTGCCAGACTTTATATAGTTTTAGCCTGGGAAGTATTATGAACTTAGTTCCACAAAGGGTGAGGAAAAGGAAAAGGTGAAAAAAAATAGATGCACATTCAGAAAAGAAAAAAGCATCACAGGAAGTTACTGATAGCATCAGCCTATGGGTGCCTTAAGGTGAGCAACTTCATAGCCACCGTCCTGTACACCTCTCTGGTGGAGGAGAACTTTCCAAACCCTTCTCCAGTTGTAATGGGTGCCTGGCAATCTTGTGGTTCTCATACTCTAATTTTACTGCATCACTTTTGTCTCCTTGTGCTGCTTTTTTGTTTTTCCTTTCACAGCTTCTTTGAGATATAAGTCACATACTGTAACATTCACACTTTTAAGATGTACAATTCAGTGGTTTTTAGTATATTCACAAGGTTGCATAAACAGCATCACAATCAATTTTAGAGCATTTTCATCACCCCCAAAAGAAACTCTATACCTATTAGCCGTCATTCCACCCAGCTCTCTCAGCCCTAGGCAACCACTAAGTCCATTTAGTGTTTTGTCTTTATTTCGTTTTGTCTCTATGGATTTGTCTGTTCTGGACATTTTGTATAAGTGGAATCATATGACATGTTTGTGTGTGTGTGTGTAACTGGCTTCTTCCACTTTAGCATAATGTTTTCCAGGTTCATCCATGTTGTAGCATGGATTGATACTTCATTTCTATTGCTGAACAATATTCTATTGTAGGGATCAACTGCATCTTATGTATTCATTCATTGCCTGATGGATACTCTTGCTGCCTTTGTGTAAGTGGCTTAAGGCCAGGCTTCTACAGAAGCTGCCAGCCATGACAAGGGACATCACTCTTGAAGGAGTGTAAAAAAGAGACTGCCTGAAGGTATCACTGCACCAGGTGGAACGTTTCTGGACACCCCAAGGTCTTTGCCACTGATGATGTCTGACCCAGCAGATTATCAGGAGGAAGGACAGGAGCCTTGTTCCACTAAGGGTCAATCTCTGTGGGAGCTTTACAACATAAAAAACTTGAGGAAACTTTAAGTGAACCTTATGTTTCTAGCTCCTAGCTGCATGGTCAGGCAGCAGTATCCCCAGGCAACACTGTGAAGCATCAAATATTTGAATTTTAGCTTACTCTTCAAGCCTTCCACTATCCCTAATCAGGCACCTCCTACAGTCCCTGAGGCTGAGTTTCTCTGTAATGGTTTCTATCTCTGATAAAGATATTAGAGAAGTTAGAGACAGTCTCTTAGAAAGTTTTGCATTTTGAAGATCATTGCGTAAGAGCACACCTTTATGGAGGAATGGATTATTAGTGAAAGAATTACAGCCATCATTCATTCATTTAACAGACATTTATTGAGAAGGTAATATAGTGTAGTATTTTAGAGGAGGGCTTCCTGAATCTTTGGTCTGGTTACATCAAAATCTACTTGAGAGCTCTAGTGATAAGAAGCTCCACTTCTGGAGGTTCTGATGTAGTAATTGGCACGTGATTCTGATACACAGGCATCTTTGAGAATTTTTGATTAAAAGTATGGGCTACGGAGTCAGATAAACCTATTTAAATCCCACCTCTGCCCTTAGTAGCTATATGATCTCAAATCACTTAATTCTCTAGGCCTCAATATTCCTCATCTTTCAAATGGAGTTTGGAGGGATGGGGATATGTAGTTATCTATGACATTGGATTGCTTGGCAATGAAATGAAGGGATGTAAGTGATGCTCTTGCACAGCTCACGACACAAGAACCACTTATTGACTGCTTTCTAGCTCTACTGTTAGCCACAGTAGAGGAAATAAAATACCCTATAAGCTCTGTCTTCAAGATGCTTAAATTGAATAAGAATGACAGGGGATGTGTAAAATTATTGATAACTCAAGTTCTGCACTTACAGAGACCTTATATATTAAAAGAGCCCTTTATTTAGGAACTGGCACAAAACTCTTGAGGGAGAGAACCCACTGAGAGAAAAGGAGTGACATCAGCAGAGGAAAATGCAGCCTCTGTCCCTCCTCACCAAGGTTTCTCCTGGCAGACCACTTCTGGAGACCGGGAGTGGGATGCCCCATCTGAAATCATCTTGAATCATCTACTCCCAACAAAGTCCTTTCACATCTTTTAGTGTTTAGGCAGCTTCCAGATCCAATCTTGATAAACAAGTTTTCAGGTCTAAAAATTCCCATTCAGCATTCTTCTTTTTTAATTGACAAGAGTATGTATTTATGGTGTACAACATGATGTTTTGAAATATGTATAATTGTAGAATGTCTAAATCAAGCAAATTATCATTTGCATTAACTCACATACTTATTTTTTTGTGGTGAGAACCCTTAAAATCTACTTTCCTAGCAACTTTTAAGTATACAACACATTGTTACTAACTATACTCACCAGGTTATACAACAGATCTCCATCCAGATGTACTCCTCCTAACTCACTGAAATTTTGTATCTTTTGACCAATGTCTCTCTATTCTTCCCTCCCCACCTGCTCCCCACCTTTTTTTTCGTTCATTTGTTTGAGACGGAGTCTTGCTCTGTTGCCCAGGCTGGAGTGCAGTGGTGCGAACTTGGCTCACTGCAACCTGTGCCTCCCAGATTCAAGCCATTCTTCTGCCTCAGCCTCCTGAGTAGCTGGGATTACAGGCAGGTACCACCATTTTTGGCTAATTTTTGTATTTTTAGTAAAGATTCACCACGTTGGTCAGGCTGGTCTCGAACTCCTGACCTCGTGAACTGCCCACCTCAGCCTTCCAAAGTGCTGGGATTACAGGTGTGAGGCACCGCACCTGGCTACCCACTGGCCCCCTTAATCACCATTCCACTCTCTGCTACTCTATGAGTATGACCTTTTCAGATTTTTCATATAAATGAAATCATACACTATTAGTCTTTCTGTACTTGGCTTATTTTACTTAATATAATGTCCTCTGGGGCTATCCATGTCACAAATGAAAATTTTCTTTGTTTTTAAGAGCTGAATAGTACTTTATACTACATTCTCTTCATCCATTTATTTGGTGATGGATACTGAGGTTGATTTCATATCTTGGTTATTGTGAATAATAGCATTATTCTTTTTTAATGACAAACACTGCAATATTAAAATCAAGAAATTGAAAACATCAAATCAATTTATAAGTATTTACAAATGATGATTCTAAGAGTGTAACTGAGTTGTAACTCAGAGGAGAAATGCTTGAGGGGATGGATACCCCATTCTCCATGATGTATTTATTTCACATTACATGTCTCATGTACTTCATTTATATATATACCTACTATGTACCCACAAAAATTGAAAATTAAAAAACAACTTTTCAGAAGAAAAAAAAATAATGAATTCATGCTATCGATCTTAGGTTATAATCCTGGTTGTATACTCTGTCCAGGAAAGTAAAAATATCCTAGAAATACTGTTTTGATGTCCAACTACATTTTATTTATTTATTTATTTATTTATTTATTTATTTATTTATCATGGAATGTCACTCTGTCACTCAGGCTGGAGTGCAGTGGCACAATCTTGGCTCACTGCAACCTCTGCCTCCCAGGTTCAAGTGATTCTCGTGCCTCAGCCTCCCGAGTAGCTGGGATCACAAGCATGCACCACCATGCCTGGCTAATTTTTGTATTTTCAGTAGAGATGGGGTTTCTCCATGCTGTCCAGGCTGGTTTTGAACTCCTGGGCTCCAGAGATCTGCCCACCTTGGCCTCCCAAAGTGCTGGAATTACTGGAATTACAGGCGTGAGCCACCATGCCCAGCCTCCAACTACATTTTCTACTGACTCTCACATCATAAAATACCACACAATTCTTTGTCAGAAATGTAGCCACATGTGGTCAAGAAAATATGGCCACTATTTACTGAGTACTCTTCTTGGCTTTTGGTAGATGTTAAAAAGTGCATCATTCCTATCCTTAGGTGGCTTCCAACCTAAAGAGGAGACAAACACCTGCAAAAAGAAAACTAATTCTACAAAGCGGGGAATGGTAAATACTATGAATGTAGCTCAGAGTGGAGTGATAAAGCATGAAGACTTCATAAAAAGGATTGCACTGAGCTGAGCCTGAATGATATTACCTACCTTAATGAAGCTCCTACTCTGTGCCAGGCAATGGCATTAACTCATTGAACTATTCCAATTAAACTTTGCAGACATTTACTTTTATTATTTTTTAGATAGGGAAATTGAGGCTCAAAGAGGTTAATTAACTTGTAAAAAATTACACAGTTAAGAAATAGCAGAGCTGAAACTCAAATGCACATGCCAGTCTCCAAAGCGGCTTAGATATAACATTTTCCCAAAGAGAGGGCAGGATTTAGCTCTGGTTGCCGGTAGGCTACAGAGGTGGCAAAGGTGTCAGCTGGGGTTACAAAATAGAATGGTGATTAGTAACAGTTAAGAGTTTGGAATCTGAAATCAAAAACGGGCTTTGAATAAAATTTCCTAGCTGTATATTCTTGAGAAGTTGCTTAAACTCTCTAAGCTTCTGTTTCCTCACCGTAAAATAGGAAAAGTGCTGTATTTACCTCATTGAGCTGTTTCAAGGAATAAATGAGTTAAAGTATGTAAAATAACTAGCAAGTTATTATTATCATTGTTATATTTTCTTTTTTATGACCTAATTATCCACTAAACATCATCTTAAATTGAGAGGGAATAGGAAACTGATTTATCACCTCTTTGTGTTAAAAGGACAGGGCAGAGAAAGCAGAGATCCTTGAAGAGACTAAAGAAATCATGCTTCTGCTTCTGCGGAAATGGGACCTACATTGACAGGGTCAGTATTCCCAGGGGTCTTGGCTTTGTAGCTGGTTCTGCCCCAAGCTACAAGCTGAATAAAGTCATTATTAATCTCAAGGTTTCCAATATGGCTGTTGCCACTGCATTTGATGTGAAAGCCACTGTTATATAAAATAGCTAACATTCACGTGTATGAAGCTAAATGCTTCAACCCTTTTCTATAATTAATATTTGGATATATCAATTCTAACAAAGCCTTCTTAGTTGCTCTAAGTCTCCCTTCTTTTCCAAAGATGATGTTTTTCAATGAGATGCTATTAGTGCTTAAAATGAATGAAGTAAACGTGCATACTTTATTCCTGGTCACCTGCAGTGACATCCTGTTACTTTCTAAACCCTTCTCCATGCAGGAAAAATGTCACACTGTGTATTCATAACTTTGACACAAAAATTTAATATAAAGGAGAAAGGGCTGCTGTTTAAGCCAGTCCAACCTTGAAGTTCTACCTTCTCTTAATAAAGGGAATGTGGTGGCATGGCTATAGGGTCAAAAAGTTTTAATCCATTACATGTCAGTTAGAGAAAAATGAATGTGAAATATCCACATTCAGCACAGTAGCAATTTTGCATCTTTTGGATTGTAAATTTCCAGATTTGTATGTCTTTTTGTTTGTCTTCTCTCTCGTAGTGTATGCAATCGCTCTCTTTCTCACATCATCATAATAGTTGTTGTTGTTACAAATTATTTAAAGTCAATACACTTTTTCACATGAAAAGAATGCTATATAAATATAACCAAAAAGTTATTACTCATGATAAATAATTTGGATCTCAGGTTTAAAACTTCACATTTGGAATATGTTTCATAAAGTACAGAGAGAAAGCACTCAGCACACATACAAGAGACATCCAACCTCTTTAAGGGGAACTGTCAGGAAGGCTTGGTAGAAGTAATGTCTAAGTTGAGATCCAAAGCAAGTAGTATTCATCCAGAACTGATCTACTAAGCAAACCCTTGACTTTGCTCATGGAATTCTTTGTTTGATTTCCCTTTTCCTCCCTCAACTCCCTGGTGAACTCCATCCTACTCATCTTTTAAGGGCCAGATCAAATGTCATGTCATATCACTTTTCTTCATACGTCTTCACCATACCCTGGGTGGAATAAATTATTCCTTCATCTGGGTTTTCATTTACACTTTGAAGATATTTCTTACAGCATTCATCACTGATTCTTCAATTTATTAACTCACTAAAATACAGATATTCATGAAGTGCCTGGTGGAGGACATGTGAGTGCTAAGCAAGAGAGACAGCATATTTGCCCACCCTAGAGGAGGAATCAGCAATTTAATACAGTGTGATAATCACCCAGAGGACAAGAGATGGGCATCACAGGACTCTCGGTGAGTCAGGAAAGATTCCTTAGGAAAAGTGACATACTGGCCAGGTGTCGTGGCTCACACCGGTAATCCCAGCACTTTGGGAGGCCGAGGCAGGTGGATCACTTGAGTCCAGGAGTTCCAGACCAGCCTTGGCAACATGGAGAAATCTCATCTCTACAAAAAATACAAAACATTAGCCGGGCACGGTGGCAAATGCCTGTAGTCCCAGCTACTTGGGAGGCTGAGGTGAGAAGATCACTTGAACCTGGGAGGTCAAGGTTGCAGTGAGCTGACATCATGCCACTGCACTCCAGCCTGGGTGACAGAATGAACCTCTGTCTAAAGAAAAAAAAAAAGAAAGAAAGAAAGAAAAAGAAAAAGTGACATATATAAGTGAGATCTGTAAAATAAGAAGGAAGGAACCAGCAAGCAGAGGGTTAGGGTGGGAAAGAAGAATACTCTAGGCAGAAGGAATGTTGAGCATGAAGGTCTAGAGGTAAAAGAGAGTAAGAATGATGCTCTGGAGAGAAATACTGGCAAGAGTTTTGCGAGTGAACAGAAAAATGGCAAGACGTGAGCTTGGAGAGGTAAGCAGTGGCAGATGGTAGAGGGTAGTCTAAACTATGTCAAAGATATGGACTTCATCCACAAATCAATGTGTAGTCACTGAAGGATTTCACATAGGGGAGTGACTTGATGAAATGTTGGTTTTAATAATAGTCCTGTGGCAGTAGAAGGTAGAGCGAACTAAGAAGGTGAACACAGGTATACAAAGAACAGTTAGATGAATGTGGCCATAATCCAGTATATATACAGAACGATAACTATTCAATAGTTATTATTTAGGTGACTAAGTCCCAGTTAAGAGTAAAACTGTGTGTTATTCATCTTTGTGCTCATTGTACCTGTCAACAATGACTACCATGAAGTTCAGTCTAATTAACTGATCCATATCCAAGGAAAACACGAGATTGAATGATATGTTTTGTAATTTCTACAGAGACCATTTATAATAAGTTTTATTATGGGAAATTTATTTTATTTTGCAGGAGCCCTTGAAGGGCTATTTCAGGCAAAAGTTAAAGCTTGATGTAACACTGGAACAAACAATAAAATTAAATGTATTATTCTTTAAGCCATGTGCTGACATTTCTTAATCCTTGCCCCCATCCATCATAGTCTCAAGCTTAATTTCACTCCTCAGCACTGAGTAAGTCATCTTGTATTGGTACTCTTTTGTCTGGATTTAGAAGGCTTTTGCTAGGATGAATTTAACAAAGTAAGTCTTTAAGTGTCATATAGTCTTATTTTATTGTCCTTTTTCTCTGAATTCAAAGTATTTTACAGCTGTTGCAGAGTAAGAAGTGTCAACTTCATTGGACACGAGGGAGAAATCTCAAACAGAGCGGGAAGCAATTATGTATTCAAGGTCAGGCAGAGCAAGAAGCATGCATCAGAGCTCCCACCTAAAGCAGGCAATTGCTGTATATGTGCACAGTTACTAAAAACAATCTGGCGACCAGGTGTGATGGCTCATGCCTGTAATCCCAGCACTTTGGGAGGCCAAGGCAGGAAGATCACTTGAGGTCAGATCACTTTGAGACCAACCTGGCCAACATGATGAAACCCCATCTCTACTAAAAATACAAAAATTTGTTGGGCGTGGTGGCACATGCCTGTAATCTCAGCTACTCGGAAGGTTGAGGCACGAGAATCACTTGAACCCGGGACGCGGAGGCTGCAGTGAGCCCAGATCATACCACTGCACCCTAGCCTGGGAAACAGAGCAAGACTCTGTCTTAAAAACAAAACAAAACCAAAATAACAACAACAACAAACCTTAGCATGTAAAGTTAAAGAAAATGCCCAAATTATTGGAGGGAGTGGCTTTCATAGAACATATTTATAACTGACAGCAAGATTTTCTATTTTAGGCATAAGTGAAGCATATATAACCTATTCTGTTGTTTCCTTGGCGACTGTTTTTTAGGGCCTTGAATTTTTAAAAAAAGCTATCATAAAGCCACCTTTTCAAGGTGTTAGACATGAGCAGAAATGTCTATATATAGGTGAATAATGTGTGCCTGCTACTTAAAACAGGCAGAACAATTTCAATATAAAGATGTATATTGATTAATATTACTTAAGTAAAAGTACATGAAGGTTGGATAAAATAGCTTTTGGATATATTACATAGTTCTATTATAAAGAATTGCATTTAATTTTCCATACTTTACATAACAGAAAGTGGCTATTAGTATTTTCCCTTTGTTGTGCTATGGTATACGTAATATAGCAATACATTAAAGAGCAATACAGATCTGTTTTTAACATTGAAGATTCTTTTTTGAGTTTTGTCCCAGGGGTCAGTGCTCACCTACATTTTCTGTACAGTTGATGGGATCTTCAAAGCAAGACTGTTAGGCTGACCAATGGAAGGTAATCAACCTATCGACATAGGCCAAATTCCATAGGAAAATCACTTCAGGAATCAGACCATCAACTATCTTTTAGACCATAATTATATGCAAGGCATTGTGGTACAGTTGAAGATAATATGATATGTATCTACCAAAAAAGCCTGCATATTCTAAGTGCCAAAGAACACACACACACACACACACACACTGAGAACAAGAGGAATTGTATCATGAGGCCAAGACTATACCTGGCTCCCTGTTAAATCTCAGTGTCTAATATAGTATTGGGCACAGCTAAATTCTGAAAAAATACTTCTGAATAAATAGATGACTTCACCAAAACAGAAGATTTTATGGTTAAGGCTGGGAAATAAAGGGTGAGTAGGAGGGATTGAGGAAAGTTAAAATGGTAGGACAAGTGGAGATAAATATGAGGAATAAATTGTAGATCACTATGTTTGGTATGGAAAGTTTAATCTGAGAAACCAACAGATGTGCAGTTAGAAAAATAAACTGAAGGCAAACTATGTATGTCTTGCCTGCCTAGGTAGTGAATTTGCATTTGGTTTAATAATTACTGGGAATGTGATAAATATTTTTAAGAGAGGAGGCATGCTCTATGTTTTTTCTAAGAAGGACTAATCTTGAAGTTATATGCAGAGCAGAATGGAAGAGAAAGAAATTAAAGGCGTAGGTCCTGATAGAAATCTATTGCAAATGTTCAGAGATAAAAAGTGAAGCTTGGATTACGATGGAGGAGTAGAAGAGCTTTTCTCTTTCCTAAGCTAAAGGAACTTATTCATCTCACCATTATCATTTTCTTCATCATTCAACATTTTCTCTTTAGAGAGCACCTGGTGTGTGCTGACCACTGTACAGTGCAGCAATTTATGTGCATCCTGCCATTTCATACTTAAAACAAGATTATGAGATACATGGAGTTATCACTTCCCATTTATAGATGGGATACTTGAGGTAATAGGAGGTCAATCCCTTACGCAAAGTCACAGTGCTAGCAAAATGACATAATTAGGATGCGTTTGAGCCTGAAGCGTCTTAGTGCTTCTCTCAAGCTAGTATGTAAGGTAGAAAACGTCTATATAGTGTGCTCATTACTGGGCAATAGTCAAAGAGAGAAGGAAAGGTTGAAGATGATACCCAACTCTTGGTAAGGGACATTGGAAGAATGTAGGGTAACATCAATGAACTCAGTAAGATCAATGGAGTCATCCATGTGCTTCAAAATAACAAAGGTAATATTTTCAGGGGGCTTACTATAAGCTAGGCACTATAGTAAATGATCTATATTAACTACTATATTAAGGAAAAAGAAGAAATACAGATTATGCAAAACTGGAGGTGGTAAATAGCAAAGGCAGTACATAATAACATGGCTAGCCTTACTCCGGAGCCTGTAAGCCCAACTGTACCAGAAACACTGTACTAGAAATACTTTAGTTTGCTTTTAGAGAAATCACATTTGAGGGAAAGCAGTACCATCTTCTTACTATTTATTGATTTACTTACTTTAAAAAGTTTATTCCACACCGTATTTGAAAGCAATTTCTAAGCACTTTATAGAAATAAACTTCAACATAATGTGATGTAAGGCATTTAAAGTAGATAGCATATATGTTTATATATATAAAGATAGGTGTTCAAATAGCAGTAGTTTTTTTTTGAATGGCAGATGATCAGAGATCTTAATTTAAAATAATTGAGGCTTTTCTTTTCCTTAGGATTTCTATAATTGTTGTATAGCTTCTGTAATCAGAATGAAATAATGTTTCTGGCAATGGGGCAGGGTGGCGGGTATGGTGGGAAGCAACACAGAAGAATTCAGTGAGGAAAGTGGAGCAAAGGGAAAATAAGGGTAGACAAGCAGCCGAAGCTAGGAGTGAGGCTGGAACACAATGGCCTTGCTTTCGACATAACATCATGAAAAGCTGGAATTAATGCAAACATAGGGACTTCATTCCTAATCTGAAATGCTTTAGGCTTTCAAGTGCCTCTCCTCTTCATTGAACAGAGAACCAGCCATTAGTCACAGCGAGTCACAGCACAATTGTCCACTCTGCAAAACCTGACTTAATTGGAATCAACAAGGCCAGAACAAACTTCTGAATGTATGCCAGCCTCTTTTCATGAAGGGACTGTGCAGTCAATTAGATTGGAGCTTGAATAAATCATTTTTTTTGGAAATCAGTGGGGGGGGCACCGTTTTCCATCAAATCCACCTTTCTCAGGGAAGCCAGCCTCTCTGACGCATATCTTACCCAACTCAAGGGTACAAATCACTCAAGGAAATAAATTGGATACCCTGTAATATTCACTTTTTCCCCTTCAATGTCTCTATCACGTATTTGTTCTGTAGAAGCAGGGATTTCCCTGGTCCTGCTCACCACTGTATCCGCAGCACTTAGCACAGTGCCTCATATTAGGAACTCTAAAATGTTTGCTGAAGGGGTACCTGAATGGAACCAAAATGAAATTATCATTGGCAAGTGTAAAGAACTCTTTAAAACCACAAAATTTTAATATTGTTCTTCCAAAGCATAGACCACTACAGCATGACATGTCACTTATCATTGAGTTAACCAAATGTTGTTCTATCCATGTTATGCTCTGTAGTATATTAATTGTATTTATATACTTAAAAATTGAGCAATATATTTCCAAATGTAAGAAATTTATATTTGAGAAACACATTTTCCTCCCAGCATTTTCTTTATTACCTGGCACAGAAAATTAGGAATTATACTTTCTCATTTTAAGTTTTAAGTTATTTATATAGACACCTTGTTAGGAAAAACAAATCTCTCCAGGGCTCATAATTTTTTCTTACATATCTTAAAATCTCAGAAGATTCTGGGGCCATTGTTTTCTTTTTGTATAGTAAGCAATCTTTGATATTCCAAAGCCCTGGAGTCCCGGCCTATAATATTCTAGATCATCATAGCATTTGTAAAGATAATTACTATTCTTCATCCACTTACTCACCTCCTACTGTGACAGATGAATACCGCCACTACTGCTAATCATCATCATAATTATCATTATTGACCATTTACTATTGCTGGTCACTGTGCAAATCTATTTACATGTATTATCTTTTTAATGCTCTGAGGTGAGTGTTAAAAATCATCTTCCAGCCCTGAATATATGATTTATGAATCCTCTCTACAACTCTTCCCCACTGGGAGAGACCAACATGTAAATAATGAACTGCAGGCCTGAAGTTGTAATGAGTGCTGCAACAGAGAAGCAAACCAGGCACTACTGGTGCTTAGAGGAGGAGCTCCAACTCCCTGGGAAGGACAGAGAGTATGTCTAACAGAAGGGATGGCTAAGCTGAGTCTTGAAAGATGAGAGAGGATTTGCTCTGTGGTCCTGGCAATAAAGAAGAATTGAATAAATATTATGTAAGAAAATTTAGTAAGAATTATGGATGTATCAAGACTATTGATTAGCTTGGAGTTAGAGGTAAGATGCAGAAAGAGGAGAGAATTTAGAAAGTGCTCATTTTTCTATCTGATGTAAAACTGGTATTAAACTGATCTATTCTTATATCTCACATGACAGGTAAAACATTTAATTTGGGAGAAGTCTGTTCTATTTTCTGAACTGTAGAATGGAAAGAAGCTATTTATTAATAACTCTATTGCCATCTTTCTACATGCCAAGCACAGTATTTACCACTGTACATGTATTAACTGATTAAAACAAATTCATGAGGTAGATATCATTTTTCAGTTACGCAAAAGAGAAAATTAAAACTTTTAAATTTGCCCAATGTCATGCAACTTGTATGCCTAGGAGACATTAATTGACTCAATTAATGTTTTTTGAGAGCCTGTGATGTGTCTGACAAAATTTAAAATCAGTTCAGCTTGATTCCAAAACATTTGTTTTAACCGCTGCATGGTCCTTGCCTTTCCCTTAGGACCAGAAACACAACACTCTTTTTCATACCTATTATTGCCTTTAGAACTCTCAGATGGCTTACAAACAAGACATGTTCTCTAGAAGACAAAGTGTAAGGCTATTAAACACATTTGCTGTCCAGAGCATTATTAAGATTTAACACAAGGCTATGTATCATTCATCGTCATAATGTTCTGAGCACTGATTGAATTAATCGCTTAGGGCTTTTCACTTAGAAATCCCATTTCTTAGGGTGGTTATAAACTAGCAGTTAATATTTTTCCTATGTGAAATAGGGTTCAGACATGGGAGTGCTTTAACCCTGCAAAACCATATGCACAACATAACTATTACATAGTAAAATGATCACATGAGATAGATAATTAAATAAGAGGGGATTTCGTGCCTAAATCTAGTGTTGTGGTTGAAAACTTTCTTATGATGTTGCACTGGTTGCTTCATAGAGTCTGATTAAATGCAACTAATAATAAATAATAATCATTAATATTTCCCTTTTAATCATTCACATAACAAAGACTTAGTGAAGACAAATGATTGACCTTCTGCTCAGTGTTGGTAAGCAATGGGGACAGGATTTAATCTAAGCTGTTAGACTCTAGGACCCATTCTCTTAACCATATCACTATAGTCCCACCCTTAAAGGATGGTGGCGATAGATACATGGAATAAGGCCGGTAAAGCGTTTAGCATGATATGTGTCAAATAAGTGCTCTGTTCTATAATCAGCTTCTTCAACAAATATGTATTGAACACTGCATAGCTGCCAAGCACTGTACTTGGTATGGAAGATACAGTGGTGAATAAATAAAACAGACATACATTGTTGGCTCAGGGAGCTACTATGTTAGTTGGAGACTCACACAATAAGCATGCTAAGTAAATATACTGTGCTAGATTATGATAATGTGCTATGGGAAATAATAATACCAAACAGAGGTCGACAGGAAGGATCCAGGTGGGGTTGTGATTTTAGATCCGAGAAAGCCTAAGTAGCTGCTATTTGATTAAAGGCTGATGCCTGGGGGGAAAGCGTGCCAGGGTAGTGAGGAAGTAGTACAAGAGCTCCACAGTGAGCAGAGACGTCCAAGTTCCAGGAACTTCAGGGAGCCAGGGAGGCTGGAGGAATGAGTGAGCTAGGACAGCAGCCAACTAGAGGGCAGACATTAATGGGAGGGCGTTGTGTGCAGACCATGCTGCGCTTTTTAGGCCATTTTGCATTGATTTAAGCTTTTACTCAGAGTGGGTAGGAAGCCACAGGAGGAGTTGAGAGGGGCAGTGCCCTGATCTGACTTAGCTTTTAACATTTTGCTCTGACTGCTCTAGTAAAAGGAGAAGACTGAGCATAAGGGTGGAATTAAGTGAACTGGTTTGGAAAACTGCAAAAATCCAGCTTGGAGATGGTAGCAGCTTAGACCAGAGTGGAAGCAAGGGAGGTGGTGATAGGACTAGACACAAGCTGATGGTAATCCTTTTTAGGTGGATGTTTCATCAGAACCATGGGATCAGTAAGTTGAGCTGAGATGCAGAGCCACATTGATCTGATGACGTATTAAACAGTACCTGTTACTGTTTGTTCCTAAAATGTATAAAGCTCCCACTC
The DNA here is from genome assembly GCF_001698545.2 of Rhinopithecus bieti. Lineage (NCBI taxonomy): Eukaryota > Metazoa > Chordata > Mammalia > Primates > Cercopithecidae > Rhinopithecus > Rhinopithecus bieti. The sequence goes on from NW_016803289.1 coordinate 2,155,034, forward strand.
TAAGCAGGCATTGTGCCAGGCACTGCAGCTAAAATACTCTGAGGGTGTCCATGCCCTCAGAGAGTTGTCCTCCTATTAAGAGGATAATAGTTACACCATAACTGTGTGTGGCTGCAGAATATGGCTATAGCACATTTGTTCAATGAATATTCACTGCATACACAGTTTTAGGGGCTGGAGATAGAGCTGAGGATAGAATAAACAAACATCCTTGCTTTCCTGGAGTATATACTCTAGCAGAGTGAAAATAAAAAATCAGCAAGATAACTATGTAAGTTATATAGTATGTTAAAAGATAATAATGAGAGACTTCATGACGATATTTACCACACCTGTGCAACACTGTCATAGTGAAAAATTAGAAACAATGCACTGTCCATGTAAAGGGGAACAGCTTGGGCTAGACGCAGTGGCTCACATCTGTAATCCCAGCACTTTTGGAGATTGAGGCGAGGGGATCACTTGAGACCAGAAGTTTGAGACCAGCCTAGGCAACATTATGAAACCCTGTTTGCACAAACAAATATTGTTAGGCATGGTATTTCTGAGGCTGAGGTGGGAGGATCATTGGAGCCCAGAAGGTTGAGGGTGTAATGAGTTATTATGGCACCACTGCACTCCAGCCTGGGTGACAGAATGAAATCTTGTCCCTAAAAAAAACTTAAAAAACTAAAATAAAAAAGGGACCAGCATAATAAAGTGGTATGTCCAGTCTTTAAATTACTATGCAAGAGTTTAAAAACACATAGGAAGATGTAGATGAACCAACGAGGCTAGTTGTACCTCAAAACATTTCAAGAGCAAGATGACGAATGAAGTCCAAAGTATAATGTCATTCATGTAAAAAACTAAAGAGATTTTATATATATATGCACATGTGCACACATATCTATGTGGACCTATATTTACATACGTGCATAAAAACATTTTGAAAAGATATATGAGGTAACAGGGTCCATCTCATTGAGGGATCAAAAAGTCCTCCTGGATGCCTCACATGGTTCATTGCAAACCCTCTGGGGAATGTGTCTCAGGTGAGTGTGCAGCTCATTCTCCAGCGCTTTGTGGCCATTGCATGATGCACACTGTGTGGCCCTCAGCAGGATAAACCTAACCTTGACCATAACTCTGACAAATTATGTACCTGAATCTGTTTCTGGAAATGCTGAGACCCTTTGGGTACACAGGATGGGTCCTGGGTGAAAATGGGATTTCTCCTCTCTCCCCTGTCTCCACCACCTTCCTGGAGGTGGGTGCCTGAAGCTCTATTCTGGTTTCCTTCTCCTCATGGGTTATCATCTTACCCACTCATTCAGCCTTCTCCAGATTGGTTAATGTGATGAACTACTGCAGTCAAAGCGCTAGCTGATAGGGAGATTGGTATTTTAAAACTCTCTCATCCCCTAAATACATGAGTTTTATTTTAAAAGTGGGATAGGAGATACAAGCATTGCATACGATTGTATATGAGAAAACACTATTACCCATAAACCACTGTAAATATATTCCATTATTAAAATGATTAATATTTGCTCTCCCACCCTCTCCATTGTGCACAGATGAAATGTTATTGTTACTATTAACCTTCTCACCTCCTCCACGGTACACAGACTGGGGAATGCTATTAATAGTTTCCCCGCATTCCCCACCCAGCTCCTTCTGTTACTGTGAAGTAATTTGGATGAACTATGCTAGGCGTAAAAGGCCAAGGATTTTTCATCTTCCCTATTCCAAGTAGCATTCTTTCTCCTTATTGTTGAAATTTACAAAATACTTGAATACTATGCAGACGCTATAATCACCTCACCTTTTATATGAAAAAACTGGGGCTCAGAATCGTGCACTTACTCAAGGCTGCACAAAGCTATGATTTAACACAAGCCTTCTCCCAAACCTTATGTTCATGTAGCACAACCCAAGCTTTGGCCCTGAAGGATTCTTTATCACATAGACTTTTTCTCCTAAAGTCTAGCCCAGAAGAGAGGAGTGTTTGCTTCTCTTTTGACTCAAGGGCACATGAGGGTGCTGGCTGGTCAGTGGAGGTAGACCTGGAGCAAAGGTGATTAGGTTTGTGATGTCCATGCCTCATGGAGGGGAGTCTGCGTGGGAGCAGATAAGCAGCACCATGGGTGACTCCTTGAGACTTTTTGCTCCTGTGTTTCCCTGTGCATGTGTTTGTCTCTGTGACCTTCTCTCCAGTCTTTAAACAGGATGCTCCTTCCTGTTTTGGGGCCTTTACATGTCCCATTCTCTTTGCAAAGTCCTGTCTTCCTTTGATTCTAATCATCTCAGCTCCAGTGTCATTGACTCAAGGAAGCTGTTGTTGGTTGAGTTGTGTCCCTCAAAAGATATGCTTAAGTCCTAACTCCCAGTACCAAGGAATGTTACCTTACTTGGAAATAGAGTCTCTGCATATGTAATCAAGATGACTGATGTCCTTTTAAAAAGGAAAATTTAGACACAAACATACAGATATATCCAGGGGAGAATGTCATGTAAAAATGAAGGCAGAGATTGGGGCATTGTGTCTACAAATCAAAAAACAACAAAGAATGCCAGTGACCACCAGAAGCTAGAAGAGGGGATGGAATAGTCTTCTCAGAGCTCCGGAAAGAACCAAGCTTGCTGACACCCCGTTTCGGACTTCTGGCCTCCAGAACTGTGAGAGGATACATTTCTGTTGTTTTAAGTCACCAGTTTGTGGTAATTTGTTACAGCAGCTCTAGAAAATGAATACAGATCTTCTTGAGATTTTCAGATCAGGCCAGGTTCTTCGAGTGCATGTTTTCACAATATCAGCTATTTTTCTAAATAACATGTATCACAGCTTGTGGTTATATAGTTGATTTTTTAAATCAATATTTATCTCTCCCACTAAAATGAAAGACTTGTGAAAGCAGGGAGAACGTTTGCTCATACGACTAATATAAAAACAGTATGATACACATTTTTTAAATGAAAGAAAGAGTAAATGAATGAATGGATTGATGAATGACAAGAAGAGAGTGCAGTACTTGTCATTTTGACCTGGGGATATGCGGAAACGGTCCATTTGAAAGCATAATAAAGCTCACTCTCTCTTTCTCCATTTAGATTTGAACAATTGTCTTTTTAAAAGTCTATGGGTAATGATAAGATTGACAAAACTGTCAACACTAACACTGATGATAATTACTGTAAAACTGTGAAAAATGAAAACAAATCATTTCTGTTAGAGAAAATGAATGCTTTTTATCTTATATCTTATTATCAAACAGCACGATCATAATTATGTGTGCCACCAATTCTGTATATGATCTAAAATTGCAAACAATTTTTATTTGAGGGAAACAGTAAAATCATACCTTTTTTCCCTATCTTTAAAGTTAGCTATTGATAAATATAATATGATATTCACACATCACAAAAATTGCTGGAAGAATGATGTTGCTTTATGCTTAAGGACAAGAACTCTAGAGTCAGACCCTAGGCTTAAAGGCCAGCTCTTATCTCTCTTTTTTTTTTTTTTTTTTTTTTTGAGACGGAGTCTCGCTCTGTTGCCCGGGCTGGAGTGCAGTGGCCGGATCTCAGCTCACTGCAAGCTCCGCTTCCCGGGTTTACGCCATTCTCCTGCCTCGGCCTCCTGAGTGGCCGGGACTACAGGCGCCCACCACCTCGCCCGGCTAGTTTTTTGTATTTTTTTTTTTAGTAGAGACAGGGTTTCACCGTGTTAGCCAGGATGGTCTCGATCTCCTGACCTCATGATCCGCCCGTCTCAGCCTCCCAAAGTGCTGGGATTACAGGCTTGAGCCACCGCGTCCGGCCTTGCTCTTATCTCTTACTAACTGTGTGACCTTGGGCATGTTACTTAACGTCTCTCTGTCCAGCTTTTAATTTCTGCCTCATAGAGTAGTTGTTTGGATGCATCTAATAAACTGATACTGTTCATGTAAATACATACAAAAGTAATTGGCACATTGTAAACCTCCATACATTCTCACCATTAATATTATCAGACATGTGACATTTGATGAGATCATGGTGAGTAGTCATTCAGCTCTTCTCACCTACTTACATCAGAACTACACACTACAAATCATTTTCCCTTTTCATCTTTAAGAATTAGAAAGCAATGAACAAAATAGGTGAGTGATGTGTGGGATTAAGGGTGGCAACGAGATATCACAAACACATTTTTTAATAAAAAAAGAGGCTGAAAACATAATGTTTTAATTTGTGGCAAGGGAGTAAGAGGCACAAAATAAAACGTTAAAAGTAAAAAAACAAAAGGAATTTAAACCCCCTGCTTTCCTTCTTTTGAAAGCATTAATTTATTTTATGGTAGATTTTCAAGTTCAAGTTTTTGCACTTTCGTTTCAGTCCTGTCAAGTCAAACTTTCAAACGACTGTTAAAATCTTAGGTTAACTGAATGGTTTAAATCCTTAGAATTACAATCAATTTGGGGGTTAAACTTTTTATCAGATAAATAGACTTTCATGAAATCAAAGTAATTAAGCATATCTGCTATGGTGGCCCCTTCTCAAATAAATCCTTTCTACTAACAACATTTTTAAGAACTTCATTTTTGAAGTTCCAGATAGGTGAAGTTTATGATGGACACTGGATTAATAGCTTGTCTTCATCTGCAGCTCGGCTACAGCAATTCCCACATCTCCTCTCCCAAGACAACCAATTAATATTTTTAAATTGGTATAAGAATAGCCAGGCTGGAACCTAACTCTTCTTCTGGTGTCAGATGTGATCACTCTCATTCAACCTCAGATTTAATGTTGACTTGTCTGCTGGAAATCACTACTGCCTACACTGGGAAAATACCAAGTTTAAAAAAAAAAAAAAAAAAAAAAAAAAACTCCTTTAATAATCCATTTTGGCTAGAGAGGATAAAGTTGATTTTCCAGGGAGATGCCAGAAGCTTGTGCTCTTCTTGGGTGTCTCTCATCTTGTCTTTGTGGTTAATTGTGGAGTCACAGTCACACAATGGGCAACTAAAACAGGAACAGGACTCCTTGATGGGCTGTCTATACTACAAGCAGTCATTACCCCCGGTCAGGACTTCCTGAGAAATAAAGAGGGTGTACCGGAAAATGAACAAGCCAACAAGATTCCTACAGATCCTATAATTGTCTGGTGAAATTGATAGGCTGTGCTTGTCAAAGCTGCTGTTGGGCATTCTCCCTTCCTGTCTCTCCCTCCCTCCTGGTGACTGGCAATTTCTATCTGCAGCTTTTACAATTTGATGTGTAATTTGGCCTCTCATGTCTCCCTGAATGTGCCTTTGTGTCACTTCTACTTTTGAGGCTGCATCTTTCTCAAACTTATCTCTTGGTATTGTTCAGATTCACTCTTCTTTGCTATTGAACAGCCAGAATTCATCTTTGAAAAATTTACTGTGAAAATAAAAACAACTGCCACATGAAGAAAATAAAACACAGAGAACTAAACTGTTTTGTCAGGCATAGAAATTAAATTTTAAGTCTGTTGTACTTTTGATGGAAGTATGCACATATGGGCTCAGAGCTTATCAAATTGTGACAAATTTTGTGTTTGTTTAAGGTTTTACACTGGAGGCTGAGTAACTTGGAGGCACAGGATAATAAAAGCACATGCAAGCAAGCCAATTTGTTTTATATGTAACCATTTAAGATGCAGGATCAGAAGGATTTTCTCCCTTCATTCTCAAATTTCTGCTAGGCATGAGTATTCATGATCAAGCTAGACTCAAAACAAACTAACGATGCGTTAAGTATTAACACCCAGGATTCTTATGGAATGATTTTTTTTTTTTTGTACTAAGTTTGGCAGTTTATAGACAGTTGCCAGTGATCCAACTAAATTAAGTGCTCTTGAATACAAGCTTAAATAAAGAAAAACCTATTTAGTAGTGAGAGGCTAAAAAAGAAAAGAAAAAAAAAATGGCACCAATTGCCCAGCTTCCTTCCACACCTACCTCTGAGGTAGAAGACTCTCAAGGATCCAGACTTCCCTTTCATAGACTCCAGATAGATGAGGTTTATGACGGACACTGGATTAATGGCTTCTGTTAGTCTGCAGCTTGGCTATATCAGTTCCCACATTTCCTGTCTCGAGAGAGCCAGATGAATAGGATTCCTCCTTAGGGCATTATTGAATGGCAATGGCACTTCTCCAATAGCAGCATCCCTAGCATGGGCATCAGGCCCAGATATTTATTATATGTTCTTCCATAGCTTCTGACAAGCAAGCAAGTAAGGTTTGTTTTTCTCATTTCTTCCTCTATTGTTATGCAAGTGAAAGGTAGGGGTGTGTGTGTGTGTGTGTGTGTGTGTGTGAGAGAGAGAGAGAGAGAGAAAAAGAACAAGTGATCAAATTCAGAAACGTTTCCCCTCATACTAATTTTATATACTGATTTATAGAAATTGAGATTTGACTCTTGATGTAACTACTTGACTTAGACTGAGAACTAAGTTATATATAATAGAAACTTTTTTTTTTCTGGCAAAATTATATAGAACAACACATAGTTCTATTATATTATACATTTTAAAGCCCAAAATGATCAAGTGTTTAAAATCTGCTGAACATAATATTTACAATATTTGCTTTCATTTTAAGGAGAGACAAAATACAACAATATTTTATAGATATCTTCCCAATTACAGGCTTCTACCAGCCTTAACTTTCCTTATCTCAATAAAAGTTAGGAAGACATATCCCTTATGGAGGTTGGACAAAATTTAGTAAACATATACTGAGTGCCAACCATATTTAAGTTATTACTCTATGTAAGGTTTACTGAGACTGACATATTGCAGAACTTCAGGAGATACCATTCATGTATGCTTCTGATATGGTTTGGCTGTATCTCCACCCAAAACTCATCTTGAATTGTAGTTCCCATAATCCCTGTATGTCATGGGAGGGACCCAGTGGGAAGTGATTGGATCATGGGGCAGTTTCCCGCATGCTGTTCTCATGATAGTGAGTGAATTCTCATAAGATCTGATGGTTTTATAAAGGGCTTCCCCATTTGCTCGGCATTTCTCTCTGTGCTGCCATGCAAAGAAGGATGTGTTTGCTTCTCCTTCTGCCATAATTGTAAGATTCCTGAGGCCTCCTCAGCCATGCAGAACTGTGAGTCAACTAAATCTCTTTCCTTTATAAATTACCCAGTCTTGGGTATTTCTATATAGCAGTGTGAGAACAGACTAATACAGCAAATTGGTACTGCAGAGAGTGCCGTGCTGGTATAAGGATACTTGAAAATGTGGAAGCAACTTTGGAACTGGGTAACAGATAGAGGTTGGAACAGTTTGGAGGGCTCAGACAAGACAGGAAAATATGGAAAAGTTTGGACTTTCCTAGAGACTTGCTGAATGGCTTTGATCAAAATGCTGATAGTGACATGGACAATGAAGTCCAGGTTGAAGTGGTCTCAGATGGAGATGAGGAACTTGTAGGGAACTGGAATAAAGGTGATTCTTGCTATGCTTTAGCAAAGAGCCTGGCAACATTTTGCCCCTGCCCAAGAGATCTGAGGAACTTTGAACTTGAGAGAGATGATTTAGGGTATCTGGCAGAAGAAATTTCTAAGCAGCAAAGTGTTCAAGAGGAAGCAGAGCATAAAAGTTTGGAAAATTTGCAGACGGAAGATGCAATAGGAAAGAAAACTCATTTTCTGGGGAGAAATCCAAGCCTGCTGTAGAAATTTGTGTAAGTAACAAGGAGCCTGTATTAGTTCGTTTTCACACGGCTAATAAAAACATACCTGAGACTGAGAAGAAAAAGAGGCTTAATTGGACTTACAGTTTCACATGACTGAGGAGGCCTCAGAATCGTGGCAGGAGGTGAAAGACACTTCTTACATGGTGGCAGCAAGAGAAAAATGAGGAAGAAGCAAAAGCGGAAACCCCTGATAAAGTCAGCAGATCTCATGAGACTTATTCACTATCATGAGAACAGCACAGGAAAGACTGGCTCGCATGATTCAATTACCTTCCCCTGGGTCCCTCCCACAACATGTAGGAATTCTGGGAGATACAATTGAAGTTGAGATTTGAATGGGGACACAGCCAAATCATATCAGAGCCAAATGTTAATCACCAAGACAATGGAGAATATGTCTCCAGGGCATGACAGAGACCTTCACAGCAGCCTCTTCCATCACAGGCCTGGAGGCCTAGGAGGAAAGAATGGTTACATAGGTTGGGTCTAGGGCCACCCTGCTGTGTGCAGCCTGGGGACTTGGTGCCCTGCATCCAAGCTGCTCCAGCTGTGGCTAAAAGAGGCCAAGGTACAGCTCGGGCCATGGCTTCCGAGGATACAAGTCCTAAGTCTTGGCCACTTTCACATAGGGTTGAGCCTGCTGGTGCACAAAAGCCAAGAACTGAGGTTTGGGAACCTCTGCCTAGATCTCAGAGGATGAATGAAACTGCCTGAATGTCCAGGCAGAAATTTGCTGCAGGGGTGGAGTCCTCATGGAGAACCTTTGGTAGGGCAGTGTAGAAGGGAAATGTGGGGTTGGAGACCGGACACAGAGTCACCACTGGGGCACTGCCTAGTGGAGCTGTGAGAAGAGGACCACTGTCCTCCAGACCCCAGAATGGTAGAGTCACCAACAGTTTGCACTGTGCACTTGGAAAAGCCACAGACACTCAACGGCAGCTGTGAAAGCAGCTGGGAGGGGGGCTGTATCCTGCAAAGTCACAGGAGCGGAGCTTCCCAGGGCCATGAGCCCACCTCTTGCATTAGTGAGACCTGGATGTGAGATGTGGAGTCCAAAGAGATCATTTGGAAACTTTAGGGTTTAATGACTGCTCTACTGGATTTTGGACTTGCATGAGCCCATAGACTCTTTGATCTGGCCAATTTGTCCCATTTGGAACATGTGTATTTACCCAATGTCTGTACCCCCATTCTATCTAGGAGCTAACTTACTTTTGATTTTATAGGCTCACAGGCAGAAGAGACTTGCCTTGTCTCAGGTGAGACTTTGGACTTGGACTTTTGGGTTAATCCTGAAATGAGTTAAGACTTTGGGGTACTGTTGGAAAGGAAGGATTGTGTTTTGAAATGTGAAGACACAAGATTTGGAGGGATGGGGGTAGAATGATATGATTTGGCTGTGTCCCCACCCAAATCGTATCTTGAATTTTGTTCCCACAATCCCCATCCTACTGGATGGACCCAGTAGGAAGTCATTGGATGATGAAGGTGGTTTTCCTCATGCTGTTCTCATGATAGTGAGTGAGTTCTCACAAGATCTGATGGTCTTATTAGGGCTTCCCCCTTCACTCAACACTTCTCTCTCCTGCTGCCTTGTGAGGAAGAATGTGTTGGCTTCCCCTTCTGCCATGATTGTACATTTCCTGAGGCCTCCCCAGCCATGTGGAACCATGAGTCAACTAAACCTCTTTCCTTCATAAATTACCCAGTCTCAGGTATTTCTTCACAGCAGCATGAGAATGAACTAATATAGCTTCTTAGAGTTGCTCAAAGTGGAAAGTGGTTGTACAAAAATAATCTGGATTTTCACTGGTACTCTGTGGGCCATAGAATAATGCCACCTCCTCAGCTCTGAAAGTTCTTCACAGTCTGGTGTGAACCTCATTTATCACAATCTATGTTACCTAAGATTTGGCTATATAAGATCTATTCACTTCCTACCTTTTCCTGTAATTGGTCTATGCTCTTCTATCCTTTGCTCATGCTATGAATCTAATCAATAAAAGAGAAAATATACACCCATCTGTTATACAAATGGTAGTAAAAACACTAAAGCATATCACATTTGAACTGTAGGGTAAAGACAATTTAAAGAAAATAATGGCAGTTAAAGTTCTGATTTGGTAGGTTGAAAGAACTGCTGCTGGCTTGAGTAGGTGTTGACGTGAGCAGAGTTGTGTTCAAGTAAGTTAAGATGGGTTACAGTGGGCGGAGCAAGATGGCCGAATAGGAACAGCTCCAGTCTCCAACTCCCAGCGCGAGCGACACAGAAGACCGGTGATTTCTGCATTTTCAACTGAGGTACTGGGGTCATCTCACTAGGGAGTGCCGGACAATCGGTGCTGGTCAGCTGCTGCAGCCTGACCAGCGAGAGCTGAAGCAGGGCGAGGCATCGCCTCACCTGGAAGCGCAAGGGGGAAGGGGATCCGTTTTCCTAGCCAGGGGAACTGAGACACACAACACCTGGAAAATCGGGTAACTCCCACCCCAATACTGCGCTGTAAGCATACAGGCACNAAAAAAAAAAAAAAAAAAAAAAAAAAAAAAAAAAAAAAAAAAAAAAAAAAAAAAAAAAAAAAAAGATGGGTTACAGTAAGAAAACTTGTACAATCATTAAATAAGACAGAATCAGGCTCTAGCCTGGGTGGAAATGGTGAAGAACAGATGTAGAGAGAATTCCAGGGTAAGAGAAGGTAATTGAAAGATCTTGGGAAGTTGTTTACATTGGTGAAAAAAACAATTAGAGAGGGACCCTTTAAATAACAGCAAGACCACAAGAAAAGAGGGTAGGAGACAGGCAAGTGAGGTGGGATGAGGGCTGAGTGGCTTGGGGAATAGAGAGGAACTAAGAAACATTTTTTACCCCAGCTATAAATGAACTAGTTTTCTTGAACATCTTACTCATAAAAAAAACCCTAAAATTTCTGGATTAACAACAATAGCAAAAGCCAATCACAGAACAAAAATAGAATTCCAGAAATACAAACAGCACAGATGGCTCTATCCTTACAGCATCAGCTAAAATGTGATGCCTGTTGTACACTGGGGATAGGCAACAAACGCTAGTGTTTCAAGAGTAGGATTTTCTTTGTATGAAGGAGCTTGCATAAAATTGGGTTTCCAAAGAAAACTAAAATCAGCCTGCCCTTCCTGAAGAACACCAAGGAAAACTGTCTATTCGAACTTGGTGCTGTGTGAAGCAGAAAATTATTCTCTGGCATGGAGTCACAGGTTATCCTTCATGGTAGTATGTGACCTAAATGTACGTTACCCATGTTAGTTGAAAACATATTGGCTGAAAGGCCAGTGCCCCCAATGATCAAAGAGAAGCAAATTCAAAACCTCTTTGGAGAAACACCCTTTTAATACAGACCTCAAAACATTTCCCCAGATAAAGTTCTCAAGTGGAAAAGTTCATGGAGTGGGGGGAAACAGAAATAAAATCAGACCATTAGAGATTCAAATATTGAAATTATTTGTCATAAAGTACAAAGTATACTAAAATAGTTAAAATATGAAAATATTAAAATGAAGTGACATAAACAAAGAACTAGTGGCTATAAAAATAAATCAAACCTTTAGGAAGGAGAAAAAATAATTATAATTGAAAATTAAATGGATAGTAAACATTAGGTTAGATACAGACAAAGAGACATTTAGTGAACTAGAAAGTAGACCTAAAGAAATTATTCAATAGTAGGAACAAAATCACAGATATTTAAAATATGTATGCAGGGTTAAGACAAATGGAAATCAGAGTAAGAAAGGCTAATATATATCTCATGCAGTTTCTAGGAGGAGAAAATAGGCAAGCCTGAGACAAGTTTACTAATATTTGAGGAGATACAACAGCAGCTTTAGAATTTAGCTGTCTTTAAGTGTCTCATGGGAGAAAGTCAGCTGTGTATTTGTTTCCCCATTTTGCCACTACTAAAAGCTTTGATCAGAACCAAGTCCAGATTCTCAGCCCCTAACCATAGCCAGGAATTAGCAAACTTCTGAGGGAAAAAGTAACTGCTGATCTTCAGATCACCTCTGGAAGTTTCTTGCCCTTCTGGAATTTTAGTCCCCCTAATCTTCCTTTCTTTTGTAGCTCTTGGATGCCTTTAATATGTAATTTTTGTAACATATCTGGCTTTTTAAATTGTTTTCAGTGGAAGCATGGAGCTGTCATGCGCTACTTCATTCTAGCAGAAAGTGGAAACTAAGGGTGGTGTCTTTGATATTTGAGCATATTCATTTGGTTGGCATATTTATGTGGTTGGAGGAAGGTATGAAAAGAAAAGTATGGTAGCTGGGAATGAGATCATGTAGAGTCCTGTAGGTTATGGTAAGAATTTGTTTTGTAAAAAAAGCTGTAGGGTCAAAATATGCTGAAGACCAATGTCATAAAGGAAGAAGTCTCGAAGAAGAGAAACAAGATAAATAAAAGGAATATGATCCTGGAAAGGGAAGAGGGTATCCTGGGATTAGACTCAAGAAGGAGGGATCCAGAGGCAGTGAAAGAAGTTAAATTACTTTGTGATCACATATTGCTTTGTGGTTGATTAGTGAAGACAGAATATCTTAAAGATAAAGAGAGTGCTGATTCCTTTTCCTTACCCTCATAGTTAGTGCAAGTAAGATGAAAAGCAGCCTTTACTTGAAAAAGAATCTTCTTGTGAGCAAAAGTTACCTGCTATGATCTAAATGTTTTTATCCCCCTACAATTCATATGTTGAAATCTAACCCCTACAGTGATAGTATTAAGAAGAGGGGCCTTTGGGAGGTGAATAGGTCACAAAGGCTTGACCCTCATCAATCTTTGATCATTGGGAGCACTGACCTTTCAGCCAATATGTTTTCAACTAACATAGATAGCGTACATTTAGGTCACACACCACCATGAAGGATGACTTGAGAATCCATGCCAGAAAATAATTTTCTCCTTCATACAGCACCAAGTTTGAATAGGCAATACAACTAGTTCCATTATGAAAGAGGCCCAAGGAGGCTTGTTTTCCCCTTCTGCCATGTGAAGATGCAGCAAGTAGGTGCCATTTATGAGGAATGAGCCCTCACAAGACACCAAATGTGCTGGTGCCTTGATCCTGGACTTATCAGCCTCAGAACTGTGAGCAATAAATTCCGTCATTTATAAATTACCCAGTGTAAGGTATTTTGTTATAGCAACCAGAATGGACTAAAACACTACTGACCACTCATTTTGCTTGCACATTCTCTCTCCATTCTTCTGATAACAGAACTGCCTTTGGTGAACTATCCCTCTTCATTCTCAGTCCATGTGATTTTAGTAGAGTTAGCTGCATTTTCCCTTCTGCTTCTTTCCTAACTGCCTGGCACAAAAGTCAAAACATGATCCAGAGCAATTGCTTACAGCAAACACAATTTTGTCTAGTGAAACTCAATTCTAGAACTTTTGATATAACTATTTTACTGGGGTTGATGGAATATTAATCTGAACCTGCTAGTGGCTACCTTGCTAACACAAGGGAAGAACCAACACAGAAGAAACAGCTAAGCTATGAGGATGCAAAGGCATAAGAATGATACAATGGACTTTGAGGACTAGGGGGAAAGGGTGGAAGGGGGTGAGGGATAAAAGACTACACACTGAGTACAATGTACATTGCTCAGGTGATGGGTGTGCCAACATCTCAGAAATCACCATTAAAGAACTTATGTATAAAGAAGGAAAGAGAAAGAAAGAAAGGAAGAAAGAAAGAAAAAGTGAAAGAAAGAAAGAAAGAAAAGTGAAAAGAGGAAAGGAAAGGAAGACAGGAAGGAAGGAAGGAAGGAAGGAAGCGAGGGAGGGAGGGAGGGGCACAGGGAAGAAGGGAGAGAGAACGAAAGAAAGAAAGAAAAGAAAGAGAGAAAGAAAAGAAAGAAAGAAGGAAGCAAAGAAAGAAAGAAAGAAGAAAGAAAAGAGCAGAAGCCAAGGAGGAAGGAGACCGAGAGGCAGCAAGACAGAAAGTGATGATCCAAACATGGTTGAGCATGGCTCTATTTCTATACTTTCCATTTACATGAGATAAATTATCTTTCCTGCTTATGTCAATTAGAGTTGTATTTTGGCAAACTGCAAAAGAAAGACTCCTCACAAATACACTTGGGAAACTCTGCAATAAATGGAATTTTGTTTCCAATAGGCATTTAACAAGACATTAAAAATCCTAGAATTTCAAAGTAAAGAACCTCAGAGATTGTTTTGACTTGCCTCAAGTCCCATAGTGAGTGAGTGGTGGATCTACTGCTAAAATCCAGGTCTCCTACACTTTTCTCCTCTCAAGAAGAGATAATAATACACAGTCATGTGTGATTTAATGAGAGAGATATAGTCTGAGGACTGTATCTTTTGGCAATTTTGTCATCCTGTGAACATCATAGAATGTACTTATACAAACCTATATGGTAGAGCCCACTATACACCCAGGCTATATGTTATAACTTATTGATCCTAGGCTACAAATGGGTGCAGCATGCAACTGTACTTCATACTGTAGGCAAATGTTAAGTCGTAAGTATTTATGTATCTAAACATACTTAAACATAGAAAAGGTACAATAAAATACAAGATAAAAATAGACGGTACACCTGTATGGAGCACTTACTGTGAGTGCAGCTTGCTGGACTGCAAGTTGTTCTGGGTGAGCAAATAAGTGAGTGGTGAGTGAATGTGAAGACCTAGTCATCACTGTACATTACTGTAGACTTTATAAACACTGTACACTTAGGCTACACTAAATTTACATAAAAGTTTTATTTCTTCAATAAGAAGTTAACCTTCGCTTACTGTAACTTTTTTTTTTTTTTTTTTGAGACAGAGTCTTGCTCTGTTGCCCAGACTGGAGTGTATAGTGCAGTCATGGCTCACTGCAGCCTTTACCTCTGAAATTCAAGTGATCCTCCCATCTTAGCCTTCTGAGTAGGTGGGACCACAGGTGCATGCAACCATGCCCAGATAATTTTTTTTGTAGTGACAAGGTCTCACTATGTTTTCCAGGCTGGTCTGGTGCTCCTGAACTCAAACAATCCTCCTACCTCAGCCTCAAAGTGCTGGGATTACAAGCATGAGCCACTGTGCCTGGCCTTTACTGTAACTTGTTTACTTCATAAACTTTTTTACTTCAACTTTTTTACTTCATAAACTTTTAATTTTAATTTTTTACTTCATAAACTTTTAATTTTAAACTTTAAGTATTTTGTGCTGCTATACAATACATTTTCTTTTTTATATCTTATTATGTATACTTTTCTATTAAGCAATTGTTTTTACTTCTTAAATGTTTTGTTAAAAACTAAGACACAAACACAAACCACACATTACCTTAGGCCTGCACAGGGTCAGGGGTCAGGATCACTAGTATCTGTCTTCCATCGTCACAGCTTGTCCCGCTAGAAGGTCTTCAGGGGCAACAACATGCATGGAGCTGTCATCTCCTATACTAACAATGCCTTTTGGAATACCTCCTGAGGCTGTCTTATATATAAGTAGAAGGACTATACTCTAAAATAACAAGGAAGTATGGTATAGTAAATACATAAGCAACATAGTCTTTTATTATCATTACCAAATATATACTGTGCATCATTATACGTGATATACTTTTATAGACCGGCAATGCTGTAGATTTGTTTACAGCAGTAATACCACAAACACGTGAGTAATGCATTGTGCTATAGCGTTACAAGTGCTATGATGTCACTAAGCAAAAGGAACTTTCCAGCTCAATTATAATCTTATGGGATGGACCACCATGGTAGATGTGGTCCATCTTTGACAGAAACATCATACAGAAACATCATTGTGTGGGACATGGCTGTATGTTCCATTTCTCTCCTGGCCTCCTTTTACTGGGAAATTTGGTGTTAGGGAAGAGAGGAGGCTCCAACATTAGAAGCAGAGCAAGGTAAGAGGAAAGACAAGCAGGGAGTGAGAAATGATTCACTCTCCCAGAAGATTAAATCATCCATTAATAGTCAGCTTCTTCATGGAAAGTCAACTGGATTCCCTCTGGTAATCAATTTCCCCAGTCATTACTCAAAAGTCAAGTCAAGCAGAGGTTTCACTTCCTTAACTTGTAAATATCTTTGGCTGTCAATAATCATTTCTACTTGATACTGTCGTTATTCTGATTTTGCAGAAAGGCTGTATGGTGGAGTTAGGAAGAGCTTCTCCAAAGCAGCACTTTATTTGACTGTGTTTGAAGGTAGGTAGTGATAGACCCACTGGAGCTGTTTTCTGAAGGATGTAGCACTTTATAGGAAGAGAAAATAGCACTAATAATGTCGCAGAGTATGAACTACAAGGTATAAGCAAACATCTGCACACAAATCAGCCAAGATAATTTTACCTCATCAGATGCCACACTCAGGATACATGAGTGAAATCTCTTTGGAATATGTTCGTTGTTGCTGCAAAACAGAATGTTCTTTGCTTTTAAGAATAATTTTCCTCTGGTTTCTTAAAATGCCTTTTACACCAGTTAAACCCATTAGGAGTGTGTGAAAAATTTGTGTTGATCAAGCTGAGTTTGAGCCATCAAATTCTAACAAAGTCACTTGTTTTCTGCATCGTAAGCAGTGGATTATTGGAGTCAGGAAGGGAATTCCAAGAACCCCTTAACTCAGAGATAGTGAATGGTCAGTTGTTAGGTAAACAATAAGGCCAGGTATGGTGGTTTATGCCTGTATTAGCACCTTGGGAGGTCGAGGTGGATGGACTGCTTGAACCTAGGAGTTTGAGACCAGCCTGTGCAGCATGGAGAAACCCCTTCTCTACTAAAAATACAAAAATTAGCCGAGTGTGGTGGCACACGCCTGCAATCCCAGCTACTCAGGAGGCTGAGGCCACGAGAATCATTTGAGGCTGGGAGGCAGTGGTTGCAGTGAGCCAAGATTGCACCACTGCACTCCAGCCTGGGTGACAGAGTGAGACCTGTCTCAAAACAAACAACAACAACAACAACAACACACACACACACAGAGAGAGAGAAAAAAAAAACCCAAAAAACAAAAAACAAAGAAAAAATCTGAGGTCCTGTGTGACTTGTGGCAACATCCCACTGTCTCTACTTTGGGCGTCACCTTTCTGAACTGCAAAGCAAGTGAAATATAAGGTTACTTCCAGGGCGGAAGTGCTCTGACCTTCTATCCTCAGGATAAAGCGTATGGCTGGGAGATTGGTTATGCAGTTTGTCATAAAGCATTGAAAGAAAGCAAAGCCTTAACATTATGCATAATTAAGGACTTGCAATTTAAAACTCTAGTTCTATGTTTTACGTATAAAATGAATAATGTGTTTTAAATGGACTGTTTTGATGTGGATGTGGGGAAACACTTCTGTGTTTTGGTGGGAGTATAAACTAGCACAAGCTTTCTGCAGAGTAATCTGGCCACATATTTAACAATTGAAACTGTACGTAGCCTTTGATTTAGGCACTCTGCTAGGAATTTATGTTATAGGTATATTTGAACATGTGTGAAATAATTTTGTATATGGCATTATACAAATATAGTATTGAAGTACCTGAAGCAGGTAGCGAAATGCTGGAAATAACCTAAATGTTAGTATCTATAATGGAATAACTCTACAGTGTAATATCATGCAGATATTGGAAAGTAAAATTTAGATCTGACAGGAAAACCGTAAAATATATTAATAAGGAAAGACTCTTACAGAAGTGAATTCCCTCAGTTCATTGATTCAAGAGAGGATCAGAGGGGATGCTGGTTTTTTCCATCTTCCCCAAGACTGGAGAACCAGCATCTGCATTTTAACAAACAGTTGACCAGCAATGCTTTTCAGTCAAGGTTGGCAAGGAAGATGCATGGGGATTCTGGCTGAAATATTGAGATATTTAAACTCCTGGACTCGAGCAATCCTTCTGCCCCAGCCTCCCAAACAGCTGAGACTATAGGCACATGCCACTGTGCCCAGCTACGCATTCTTTTCTTAACACTTTCCATGGTCATCTGGTTTAACAGACATTTCTTTAAAAAAGAAAGGAAATAATAACAATAATGCTTTAGTATTGAGTACCTACTATGAAGCATCACTAGAAATCTTTGTATATTTTATCATTTATCCTAAAAATTATAATCTACCCAAATATTACAGATTGAGTATTTCTAATTTGAAAATCCAAAATCTGAAATGACGCTCAAAGGACATGCTCTTCGGAGCATTTCAGATTTCAGATTTTTTGGATTAGGGATGCTCAACCAATATACTGCAAATACAGTGTTCCAAAATCTGAAAAAAATCTACAATCGGAAACACTTCAGGTCCCAAGCATTTCAAGTAAGGGATATCCAATCTGTGTCTCCATTGGTCAGATAAGAAGACTCAGACACAGAGAAGTTTAATGATTTGCACAGAGAATGATAGTCAATAAGGAATTAAAATTAGTACTTCTTTCTGCTGTCAAAGCTGATGTGTTTACCTGTGTGTTATACTTTCTAGGCCTTTTTTTGATGGTTATGAATCAGGAACTTTTTAATACAGGCAGTTAAACAGGCACTATAATGTAAATATCTATTAAATAATTCTAGGTACTGTGTTAAGTACTTAACTGTGTTAAGTCTTCACCAAGTGCAGTCAACATGTTGAGCCCCAGAAGGGACAGAAATGAACACGTGCTCTTAGTGATGGCTGGGACCCATGTTAGATGTGCAGTAATAAGTATTAGTACTTATTAATAAGTGCGGTGTTTCTGAAACCTTAGGCATTTTTGTAGCATCCTCACAATTTTCACTATATCCATGTGCCAACTTAACATTACTTAATTCATTTCTACTTAAATTAACTCGTTTCTTTTCCTTAAAGTCCAGCTATTTTAGCCTCAGCCTAAACACCGTATCTGTTAAAAGTTGTGATATGTCAGTAATATTTTCTAGTACATGCTACAGTAAGCATATTACTATGGGGGAAAATCCATTCATGTGCCATCCAACATCGCACTCTGGGAAATACTAGATTAATACCACATTGTCTCAGAGTGACACAGCCCCTTCCTAGGCCCCATGAGATTTTCTTTCTTAACTTTTGTGATGTTGTCGCTCCCAGAACTGAAATATGTAGCTACCAGTGTATCCCTAACATTGGTATACTCTCCCTGGTAACATATCCTGCTCCGAAATTGATAGATTTATTCATTTTCCATCATGTACCACCCTTCCTAAACATTTGACTGACTGTAGATGTAATGCACAACAGTGGGTTTTGATACTAAATTTATGGTGAGTCAATGACTGATATGCAAATCAGATCAGCAATAGTAAGTACAGAGTCTTCTTAGCAAAATGAGTTGAAATAGGAGATTAGGGAGGAGCCATGATTTGAACCAAATGCTTCCACAGGACAGAATATAGGTGTTTTGAGGTGGGCTACATCAACTGGTCTGAACAAAGTCAGTTAGAAAAGAGCTTAAGCTGGATATGATGTCTCAGCATTTTCTCCAAAGATTGTAAGTGAGAGAAGAAGGCAACTTAAATTGATATTTTATATTTATCAATAAATGTTTGCCTATTTTCTAAAAGATATCCTTAGGAGACGTTCTGGGAAGTGTGCAACTATTGAGTCAAAGAGTATGAAATTATTTTACATATTTAAATTCATATGGTGAAACTCCACAAAACTAAGATTTAAGTGACAATGGAAAATTGTCAAAACAATAAAGCTATCAAAAAATGAAAAACAAAAGAAAATGTAAAGAAATGTGGACTGAAGAAAGATTCATATTTCCCTCAGCATCGAGTTTCAGACATTAACTCTCAAAGCTTGAAGATAATCCATATCACCCGAGGAGTTTGTGAACCATGCAGCAGTTAGGTTCTACCCATATAAATCTAAACTAGAAGCTCTGAGGTGAGGACTAGGCATCTTCATTTTTAGGAGGCTCCCAGGTCATTGTGATGCACACCACATTCCAAAACACTGACTTAATTAACAGCTAGTCATGTAGGAGGAGAAACAGGCTGGAATTATAATTACCAACACTTACATATTAATTATGATTAGTTTAATAATCTACAGAATAAATAGTTCTATAATCTTGTTATATTTCATTCACAGTTTTAACTTCTGTTTATTCAATTCTAATACTAACTTTCTGTTCCCCCTACCACATTTCAATGTTCCTGAAATTGAGATGCTTTTTAAAACTGATGTATGTTTTTTCCTGAAAAGATGTTAGTAAATAAATGTTACAAAATGCAATGAATTATGTGTTAATCAAAGAAATTCAACAGTTACGAGAGACCTCAAAGCCATGAAGCCATTTGTAACATTGTGGGTTCCTGGGTTCAATTTGTGAGTACTCTGAAGCCAGTGTGTAGCTCAGTTTACCTCCTGTGTGTGAACACAGGCCATTACATACCATGGCAAGCTGGCCTTACACTTTAGAGATGCAGCGACTCTCCCAAAGTAAACAACCACCTACACCTCAACAGCACATTTTGTTTCCTTGTTAAAATCATCCTCTCAATGCATCCAATTGTTAGTGCTGGTGACGGAAGTGAAAATGTTTAAGCAGGATAGTTTGCTCTAAAAGGAAGTATTTTGAATAAATCAAGGAACTGAACAGTGGTAATAAATTTTACTTGCTTTGTTCACATATTTGTTAAATAAATGACATAAATAGATTTATGGAGCTGTCCAGTGTTTAAGTGATATTTTATAACTGTATTATGAAAACTTAAATTACAGTAGTGGAATTGAGACGCTTTCAGTATCCAATGAGAAAGTTACTGGTTTGTATTATGAGACTCTTATACATGCTTGCATGTATTTGTGTATGTAAATCCAGACACACTTAAAAATATTTATGCGCACATCTATACTTACATTCATACATGCCGACAATTACATATAAAAATATTTCTCTATATAATAACAAGGATCTATAAAAGTACCTATATAAATATGTATATATATATATACTAATGTATATAGTACATGTTTTAAGATATTTAAAAAACGGAATTAAGTATTTTGTATATCGACGACTTACTCTGAAGTCAGTATAAACAAAGCAAGAGGTAAAAATATCATTCTAGGCTGGGTGGGGTGGCCCATGCCTGTAATCCCAGCACTTTGGGAGACTGAGGTGGGTGGATCACAAGGTCAGGAGTTCAAGACCAGCTTGGCCAAGACGGTGAAACCCCGTCTCTACTAAAAAAAAAAAATTAGCTGGGACTGGTGGCGCGCATCTGTAATCCCAGCTACTCAGGAGGCTGAGGCAGAGAATTGCCTAAATCCGGGAGGTGGAGGTTGCAGTGAGCCAAGATCACAACACTGCACTCCAGCCTGGGCGACAGAGCGAGACTCCATCTCAAACAAACAAACAAACAAACAGACAATCATCCTAGTCTTTCTTCTTCTGTTCTCCTAATCGTAGTTTTTCTTTAAGGTGCCATTGTCCTCTGTATTTCATTTTATTTATCAGTGTGCATGCCTCATGTATCTATCAGGCTGGAAATTATACAAAGGCAATGATGTTCTACTTGTCTTTGAATTCTTCAATGCCTAATAGAGTGATCAGCCTTTAATAGAGGCTTAAAATCCGAAGGAGTGTTGATGAATAAATGAGTCTGGAAATATGAACAACACTATGAGTTATTTTACTAATTACCTTCTTGAACGTGGGCAAATCATTAATTTACTTGGAATCCAGTGTACTCATCCTTACAATTACAGGGTGGGTTTAGTTATTCTTCAAGGTATCATACAGATATTTGTTTCACCTATTCAATTTTTTTCATATTCTGAATGCTATCTAACATTACTGTGATATATAGATTCTGCTGAAACATACAGTTTTATCAGTGCTTCCATCAAATGTATTAGCTATCAAAAAAAGAAAGTTAAGACTAAAATCAAGGGGTATACATTTTATATACCGCAAAATGTCAGGGAGAAGAAAAAGATTTAAGGAGCACAGGCTTTGTAAAATCAGTAGTCCTAGAATCTAGTCCGGACTTTACGACTTACTAGCTGAGTGACCTTCAAAAATAAATCAATTAACTTCTTAGGCTCCATTTCCTGGTCTGTAAAATAAAGATTATAATACTTGCTTTATCTCCTTCTCAGGGTTGTTGTGAGGTCCATTAATATATGTGAAAGCAGTTTATATAGTGCTGTATAAATGAAGGTTGTAGTTTTACCCCTCAATACCAATGTTTTAATGGCATTAAACTATATATTGTCATGGCACAATTAATTCAAAATTCACCAAGGCTCTGCCAAAGAGAAACATAAAATGATAGATGTGATGGGAAACAGTTCTGAAATCTTAATTACATTATGCAAATGTGAGGCAATATTATTTTACATCTTGATGCAGATTTCTGAATCAGTTATAGGGATGCATTCCAAGTAGTAAAGTGTCTAGGTAACAAATGAATGTTTCTCAACAGACAGAGGAATAAAAATCTTTCTACTATTTCTTATTTAAGCCAAAAGTCTTAGGCTTTTAAATCTTTCTAAACATTATTTCCTATTATTGAACAGATAACGTGTTAAGTGACAGTAGTTTGCAATAGTAAAGACATGAATAGATCTACTTTAAAATTAACTTTTAATTTTACTCTCATGAAAACTTTGAGAACAAGGACTTAATGGCAAAATCAAATATGACCATTACTGCCAAGAAACAGATGCTTGTGTCTAGTATAAGGGGAAACATTCATCTAATCCAGAGTCTTAAAGTCATAATGAGGTAGTTGTGACTTCTTAGAGTCATAATGAGGTAGTTGTGGCTTCTTAGAGTCATAATGAGGTAGTTGGCAAGTCTACAGGAGTGATGGTAAAATGACTTACTCTATTAATTTACTCATTTATTAGTTCATTCAACAAGTATTTATTTTGCATTGGGTATTTTGCTTGGAAGTGAGACCTCAGTAGTGAATTACAGGGATAGGTTTCTTTTCTTGCCAGACCTTTCCATCAGGCAGAGAAAACAAATGTTAAAGAATAGGAAGGCAAAGGGGGTATATTGGTTAAGAGTGTAGACAGCCTAAAGAGAGAGACACTTATGGGATTTGGGGGCAACCTAATTTTATTAAGCTTTAGTTTCCTCATTGATAAAAACAGAGTAGTGTCATCATTGATCTCAAGGGTCTTTGAGAAGATTCATAGTGTGTAACCCACAGTAATTTTTTTTTTTTTTTTTGAGACAGAATCTTGCTCTTGTTGCCTGGCTGGAGTGCAGTGGAGCTATCTCGGCTCACTGCAACCTCTGCCTCCTGGGTTCAAGCGATTCTCCGACCTCAGCCTCCCCAGTAGCAAGGATTACAGGCGCATACCACCACACCTGGCTAATTTTTGTATTTTTGGTAGAGACAGGGTTTTGCCATGTTGGCCAGGCTGGTCTTGAATTCCTGACCTCAGGTGATCCACCTGCCTTGGACACTGAGCCCAGTCCATAGTAAATTTCTAAGAAATGTAAACTTTATAGGGTTGATAAAGATATCTTTATCAATTGTACACCTTTAAACCAGTTAAATAGTCTTAATGCTGTGTTAGAACATTCTACAAGGAATCTTGCTTTATTCATGTCTTAGAATCTGAATATTTATGCCATGTTGTACTTTGAACTCTGTTTTCAGATCCAAGTGTCCCACATTCTCACCTTGGCTTTGTCACCTGTCTTCTGTTCTGGCCTGCCCTTCTTGTCTAGAACCCACACTCACTCACAGAAGTCATGATTTCCAGCCACTCCAGGAAATAACTGCACAAGACACCTGATCAAGGTTCCTATGGGAGTTCTTCAGCCCAGGGAAAGGATTCAGTCAATTTTCTTTTTTCTTTTTTGTAACAAAGCAATTTACCCTCTCTAAGTCTCAGTTTCTGCATTCATTAAATGACAGGATTTAATGTGACAGTGCCTTTTTAAAATCCATTGTTTTATAAATTCCTGTTTCTCTCTGTTTTTGTAAGATTTATTTTGTTGTGAAAATGATGACATTTTACATACAGGACTCTTCTAAAATCATGTGAAACCCATTGAAAAAATAGCAGCAAATAGGCCAGGGAACAAATTTTAGAGTCCTTCCACTAACAGTATTACAGAGGGCTGCATTCTCATCTCTTTGTGTGGCTTTCACACATTATAAAATTGCTTTGCCAATATCGCTTAGTGGAGGCGGGGGAGGGGATATTTTAAAACTAGGAATTGGATGTTTCACTTGGTTGCTCCTTCATCCATCTTAATTTTGACATCATAAACACCCAGCACCCAGCACCCACCCCTTCCACTCTGATGGAAAGAATAGCTATGCCCATGAATGTTTAAAAGCAAAAATGGAAGGGCATACATTTTACTTCAAACACAGACACTTCTCATCCTCTTTCTCAAGTAAAAGCCTAAGTAGTAACCTTTTAGAGAATGCTAAGAATTGAAATAAATTCTTTGTTGAGTTCATAAATCCAAGTAATTCTAGTAAGTCAGGGTTCCTTTAAGGAATATGGGTAACGATTTAAAAATACGTTAAGGGAAAGGAACTGCTAAAACCATCAACCTCCATAAATAAACCACATCCTGAATATTAATAATATATTGTATAAAATTCATGAGATACATTTTATGTTTCAGATATCTAGAGCCAGCAATGATACAAAGCAGCTAGACCAGATTTTTTTTTAATTTCAAGGATCATAGAATTAGTATACCTTAATTATATGAATACAAAATAGCTTAACATTTGTTTAATTTCTTTGGCAGTTTATAAATTAGGAAGACTTTTTTTGTAAATGTGAGCCTTTCACTAACATCAAGGTTCCATTTTTTATGTAAGACATTCTTTGAACAAAAAGGGACAATATTAAAAAAAAACAATAAAAGTTAAACTTTATTGAACATTCACTGTATACCAGGTACTATTCTTGGGGCTTTCAATGGATCAATTTACTTAAAACAGCCTAATGAAACAGGTAATCCCCCTTCTTAATGAGTAATAAAACTGTAGGAAATGATGCAATTTTAAGTACATATGAAATTCTACTTAATTAATGGCAGACTGGGTAATTCTGGACAATCGCCAACCAGTAAAGACAATTTAAAAGCCTAGGAGAAAAACCGCAAATTTTAAAAAGCATTAAAGAACAAATGAGATTATAAAGAATTACCAGGCTGAGATCTGAGGGTACATAAGAGACCGCAGCCAAGAACATAGAGCACTCTGGGACTTTTGCTCTGGTGATATTTGCTGATCCAGGAGAGATGGCTAAGAGGCTGAACTGAGGTTTTGACAGACTAATGGGAGCTAGACAGAAAAAGGTGGTGTCTAGGTGGGCTTGATTATTATTCTTGTTTTGGGCTGGGACTTCAGAGTGCCACATTCTAATGGCAAGGGCAAAGCAAAAGTAAATGAGTACTCATAACGACTGCAGCCCGACTGTAAGTCATCTGGGTGACCTAGACAATCTGAAACCCTCTATTTAGATCAAAGTAATTCCAGGTTGCTATTGCCTACAAGCTGGAAAAAGCAAAAGACAACTGACTTGGGACACTCAAATAACTTGTACTAGCAATAATTGAAACACCATACTCCACACACAATAAAAGGTAACCAAACACATGAGGAGATGAGACAGCATGAGTAAGAACCAGCAGAACCAAAAGACAGCAGAAACACCCAAAGACTTCAAATACTGTAGCCATTACAAAGGTTCTGTAAAACAGTCATGCCTACTTCAGGGGGTAAAAGTCAGGCATGAAAAATTTGAAAGGCAACCTGAAAATGTAAAAAGTGATATGATATAGGAAATTTGGGAAAGAACAAAATAGAAGCTATAAAACAGAAAAACATAACAACCAAAATTAAGAAATCAATAGATGAGTTCACTGGAATTTAGGTGTAACAGAAAAGAGAATCAGGTAATGAAAAACAGGTCGAAAGCATGGAAAGAGCAAAAGATGGAAATGATGCAAGAAAAGAAAGAAAGTGAAAGACATCAAAACACAGCCTGGAAGTCTGTCATATATTCAGCAGAGCCTTAAAAGAATCCAAGAGACAGAATGGGGCTGAGGCAATGTTGGAAGCGCTAAAGGCTAAATTTTTTTTAGAATTGATGAAACATATCTATACATGGAGTCAAAAATCCCAATGAATACCAGCAAGAATTGCAGACAAAGATGAAATCTTAAATGCTATCTGAGAAAAATAGATGACTGGCCTACAAAAAAAAAACAAAACAAAACAAAACAAAACAAAACAAAAAAACAGTTAAACTGAGAGCTGACTTCTCAACAGCAATATAAGAAGCAGGAGACAGTGGAATATTTTTAATATGTTGAAAGAAAGTAACTACCCAAATTTGAATTCCATACCCACTGAAAATGTCCTTCAAGAATGAAGGTGAAACAAAGATGTTTTAGATGCACACTAAAGAAAAATCTAAAGGATGTTATTTAGACAGAAGGAAAATGATACAGAAAAATACAAGGAATGAGGAAAAGTGATATCTGGGCAAATGTAAAAGAACATGGATTATTTAAAAATATGAATATATTTTATATATAATTATAATCACAAAGTGATAGCATCTAATTCTGTAATTCAAGAACAGTAAATGTGGCTTTAAGGGCTAGAAGGAACATAAATGTATGTATTACAATTATTCTTTGATAAGAGAAGAATGTGTTATAATTACTAGAATTAACACAGAGATTAGTCTGTAACTTCTAAGTTAATAGAAGAAATTGAATGATTAAAAAATTTCCTGTTGATTCAAAATAAATCAATAAAGGAAGGAGAAAGAAATTAATATAGAGCCTTTTGGGCAGACAAAAAACATAATGAGATAGGAGATTTAAATCTAAAATCAGTAATTGTATTAAATTTAGATAAATTAAATATACCAATTAAAAGATAGAAATTGGCACACTGGGAAAAAATAAGGAAACAGAAAGATAAAATTATATGTTCTCTAAAGAGCCTTCCTATTAATATACACATATAAAATAATTAAATATATATATTATTCATGTTACTATATTATACATAACATAAAAACAAAATTGAAAGCAACCTGTTGTGGTTGTATTAATACTAGAAAAAAAAGATTTTACTAGAACAAATAGGATAATTCATAATGATAAAATTCCATTTCCCCTCAGAAGGCATGCTAATTCTAAATTTGTATGTATACATTAATACAACTTCAAAAAACTTAAAGGAAAAATTGATCAAATTATAAAGAGAAATAGATAAGTCCATAGTTTTACTAGGAGGTTTTTTCTAAAACATTCATCTCTGAGTAAAACATATACCTTACAAGACATAACATACATCATCTCATATCTAATGATATTGTTTTAAAATCATATTTCTTTCATACTAAAGTGTGGGTGTGGGAGGACATATGGGTATCACCTTCCTGACAGTTTCCCATGGCTGGGACCTCTTAGGAAGCAGTCTCCCTAGAGTACTTCAAAATAATTATGAAATACTTACTTCCTTTCAAAAGGTGTCACTCCTGTTTACTCTGTGTTCATAAATAATTTACAATACAAAAGTATTTGGTGGTGTGACATTTTAAAGACAAGAAACAGAATGATTCCTGAAGGCTTCTCCATATCTGTAACATTTAAAAAAAAATCAACTGATTGCTGTTTGTAATCTCTCCCCGACTTTGCTGCAAATGACTAATCTTAGTATTTTCCTTCTTGTTGCAATTCTCACCTTGATGATTTTATAAATACCTGTGCAATCATTTAAGGATGCTGTCATAACTTGCTATCACAGGATTCAGGTTTGTCTCTTGCTCTTTTTAGTTATTCCTCGCCCTGTCTTTTCTCCTCTTAACTCCCCTTCTCCACTCTTTTTTTCTTTGTTTCTAATTACCTGCTTTGTACGTGGGAGGTTCCGTGTGTAAGTAGCAGCTTTTTCCTAAAAATTCCTCTTATGACTTCCCAAATGTCTAAATCCTTGAGGATTTGCGCCAAAATGTCACAAGCTAAAATTTATTTTGTCTCATTGAGTGAAGAGTATTTGAGCTGTGGTTTTAAAAATATATGACCAAGCCGGGCGCGGTGGCTCACGCCTGTAATCCCAGCACTTTGGGAGGCCGAGGCGGGCGGATCACAAGGTCGGTAGATCGAGACCACGGTGAAACCCCATCTCTACTAAAAATACAAAAAATTAGCCGGGCGCGGTGGCGGGCGCCTGTAGTCTCAGCTACTCAGGAGGCTGAGGCAGGAGAATGGCGTAAACCCGGGAGGCGGAGCTTGCAGTGAGCTGAGATCCGGCCACTGCACTCCAGCCTGGGCGACAGAGCCAGACTCCGTCTCAAAAAAAATAAAAAATGAAAAAAAATAAAAAAATAATAAAAATATATGACCAGCCCCAGCAAAGTGTAGCTAATGAAAGAGTTGCATGGGACAATATCAGTCGTAGAAGGCAGGTGATAGTATTTTGGCATTATTAGAAATGAAATGAAGAATAAACTAAATCATCTGATACTAAAGATGACAAGTTTGGTGTTTTGTTCGATGAAACAAGACTACCTATCATTTACTGTTCTCTTGATGCCAAGGTAATTAATGTTCTTAAAAAGTTATCTTACTTAAAAAAATCAGAGATAGAAAAGAAAGTTCACTTCCATTCCATCCTCTTTTTTTTTTTTTTAAATCCCTCTGCAACCCCATTTCATGTGGTTATTGCAGGAGAGAATACATTGCTTTTACAAAACTAGTATAGTTACACAACATCAGCAAAGCATTTTGGCGGATGAAAATAAGAGTATCATGTTATTAATTACATTTTGAATTTCTAAAAATTTAACCATGCATCATTAACACTGTATTGCAACTAAAGGAAATAGTGAAAAACTTAGAATACTGTATATATTTTGCATTTCACTAGTAGGGTTGGCTTTCTTAAGCTACTTGGCCTTTATGTCCTGTTCATCTTATTTTAACATATGATAAGAGAGAATACCATATATCCTACATGATCAGATACAAAAAAAATCTAGATACACATATATTTTTGTAAACAGGTTGATTTACATGGCATTTGGTATCTTAGCCCTCTCACATATGTTAAATGGAATACTTTTCAAACTAACATGCAGTGATCATGCCAAATAACTCTTCCGAAAATAAGAAACATTTGTATGATTAAAGACATTTTTCAAAGAGAATAGGGGGAAAGTTTAACACAATGACTTTGCACATTCTCGATGGTATGTTCTATTACAATTTTGTGTTTGGGCTATTAACATGAATTTTGTGCAATACTATGAGGGGAAGATTGGTTACTTTTCAAAGAAACCACTTCTTTTCTCTCAAAACTGAGTGTCTAATCAAAGGCAATTTTTCTAGAACAGGTTATCATTGGTCAAATGTAGTAAAAAGTTGGTATTCCTCTTTAATATTCACAACATAACTCTCCTACTCTTCCGTGTCTTTCGACATAGTTATTTTTAGCAATTACAGCTCTGCCTTTTGTCTCATTTACTATGCAATCTGTATAACCATCATTAGACATTACAGGAAAGAAAGCCACATGGCTTAAAAAGTACTCGTTCTGTCTTATCCACCAGCCATGGCTGTCTCTTTACAGTAGCCTAGGGAGAGTAACCCCAGACACATCAATGCTTTACAAAATATAATGAATGGTCTAAAACCCCCAAAGACAGATGTATAACATATCTGAAAATACTATGGTGAAATGACCTAAGAATTTTTCACTACCCGTGGGAAAGCATTCTCACATCTCCAGAGGGGCTTTAATACAATCAAATTCAATATTCAGAAGATGCTATTTATTATAAAGAGTAATTGACTTAACCAGACACTTCAGTGAAGACTTATTTTGTGTCACTGAAAGAGGATAGGGCTACACAGATAAGAAGCAAATTATGTAATTCTTTTATTCATAAATCTACATTTTTGAATATTTACTATTTGTCAAGCACTGAGTTAGGTCCTGTGGATACAAGGCACCAGACCTTAAATTTGTTTTTATTCTAGGGTATTTATAGTGCAAGGTAGTTTTCTTCTACCATCTAAAGTGCCGTATGCTTACAAATGATGCCCTCTGTAAACATGCCAAACATACATTTTCTACCACCATTATTTTTGTTGTCTTCCTCTTATTAATTGATCCCACCTGCAGCTTGATAGAATATGGCAAGGTGTTATATAGAAGTATCTTCTTACGTCTTTCTTGTTCTTCTTCAATAACACAATAACAATAAAAAGACAAACTGTAATGTGTTATGTACTTGTTGTACCCGGCATGGGGCTAAGTGCCTTATAGGTATTGTCCCTGAAATCCTCTACAAATTTATCAAATAAAAGCCATTATCATTTTAATGTAATAAGAAGAAATTCTGGTTCAAAGTGACACACTAAATCCCTTGAGTTAATCAGGCTAATAGGAGGCCCAGCTCAAACTCAAACTCGAACTCAAACTCAGGTCCATTAAACACAATGGTGATATAGAAGGAAGATCTTACTGTACCCACCCTCTCTTCCTTCACAAAGTCTTCCTAAATTGGGTAAGTTTGAACTGATTTTAAAAGAGTTAGATCAAGAGAGTTATGTTTTCTTTTCCTTTTTAATCACTGTCTTCATAGACATATTTTTAAAAAAGGAAGGAAGGAAGATGTCAGAGGCATTCAAACCAGAACAACTCCATCATGAATAGGAGCTGGGTAAAATAAGGCCGAGACCTACTGGACTGCATTCCCAGGAGGTTAGGCATTTTAAGTCACAAGATGAAATAGGAGGTCAGCGCAAGATACAGGTCACAAAGACCTTGCTGATAAAACAGACTGTGGTAAAGAAGCTGGCCGAAACTCACCAAAACCAAGATGGTGATGAAAGTGATGTCTGGTTGTCCTCATTGCTCATTATACATTAATTGTAATGTATTAGGATGCTAAGGGACACGCCCACCAGTGCCATGATAGTTCACAAATAAACATCAAGAAGTTACCCTATATGGTCCAAAAAGGGGACAAACCCTCGGTTCTGGGAATTGCCCACCCCTTTCCTGCAAAACTCATGAATAATACACCCCTTATTTATTTAGCATGTAATTATTATTATTGTTATTTTTTTTTAAAGAATGAATTCAGTAATAGGGCTTTATTTTAAGGATATGGGTGGACACACATGCAGCAAGAAACCATTCCAGAAATTTAATAGAAAGTCAGAAAACTAAATTTTTTATATTCACCAAACTCTTTGAGCAAATCTCATTCCTTTTAAGGCTAAGAACGTTGATATTCTATGATTTATATAAGGCGACACAGCATGCATGGGAGATAAATTTTGACCCTACTTCATTCACTTGTCACACTTTTCCTCAAACAATACATTTATCAGAGTTTCACTCGGTAGACCCTGGTGGGTAGCAGCAGAGTTCATAAAGAACTGATATGGTAGAGTTAAAAGATCAAGGTCATTGGCTAAGGCCAAGATCAGTTGTAATTCTTCCTGTACCAAATAATTGTGTATACTTTACCCACATTTACTTCCCCCCTCTTAAAATCTAACCTATTTCCAGAGGCCAGTCCTGATGAAAATACTTTAGTGATGTTCTATTGCTTACCGAATAAAGTCTAAATTCCTTTCATGTTCTTTGTGTACCACCTTCCAACTATATCTACTGGTCTATGTCTCATTACTTTACATACCGTGCAGCTCAATAAACCTGGACCATTTTGCATTTCTCAAATGCATCTAATATCCAATATTTGCATTTTCTCTTCTTTTCATATTTTCCATATGCTATTATGCTATACATTCTTCAAGGCTCAACTCAAATTCTCCCTTCCCCAGAAAATGTACCCCTGTTAAGAACAAACCACTATAAAGCTCAGACCATGTGTTAGTCATTATGCTAAATATTTTACATGTATTTACTTATTTAATTATCACATAACCCATGGTCCCCACTCAAAGTGAGGAAACAACTATACAGAGGTTATGTAACTTGCCTACTGTTGTTGCAGCTAGTTAGTAGGAGAACCATGATTCAAAGCCTGGTAAGCAATTCTCTCTCCTTTCCTGCTCTGAAATCCCATTTCATTGATTTTACATATCTTACAGCTAGGATGTCATATGTCTCAGCTTGCTCGGAACAGCCCCAGTTATACCTATTTTTTCTGGCATAATTGTTAATAACACAGCAATTCACTCTTAAAACATTCATTATACACTGGTTGAGTTTTCCTCCCAAGTAGTTCGTTAATACCTCTTACCCTTTCCGTCTCTTTTGCCCTACCTGAATTTATAATCCTTCATCATTTACAGATGGTTACAACAGAATTGTTTTTTTTTCTATGCCTACACGCTCTGCCTCTCCTATATGTTTTCATACAACAATTGTGATGATTATTTTAGAACTCAAATAATATTAGGGCACTCCTAACATGAGAAAAAAATTCTTAAGTGACTTTCTATTGTCTCCAAGATAAAATCAAAACCCTTAAATTCATTAACAGATTTCAGGGCTCTTAGGAAATGACCCTTGTTTACAATTCCCATCCCATCCCCTAAGTCAACCAGTATAGCTAAACTGCCCTGCTATTTGCTTCCTGAAATACTTAGCAGTTATCTGTATTTGCACATGCTCTCTCTGTGATAACCTTTTTTAAAACATTCTTCATCACACAACCCAATTACCACTTCCTCTGCAATATCTTCCTTTTACCTCCTAGTANGAAAATGACCCTTGTTTACAACTCCCATCCCATCCCCTAAGTCAACCAGTACAGCTAAACTGCCCTGCTATTTGCTTCCTGAAATATTTAGGGGTTATCTGTATTTGCACATGCTCTCTCTGTGATAACCTTTTTAAAAACATTCTTCACCACACAACCCAATTACCATTTCCTCTGCAACATCTTTCTTTTACCTCCTAGTAAGAGCTCAATGCACTTTTCTTTATACTACCTCTGTATATATTTCTATTTCCACATTGGTAGTTAAGAGTTAAGAGCACAAGCTCTGTTTGGGGACATAAATTAGATAACACATTAGTTTCTGCACATGGGAAGCATCTAATTAATAATAATAATAGTGAAGTTTGATTCTTATAGCATGTAATTATTAAAGAAGTAATTTTAAGTATAATCAGGTGAGCAGCCCACACCACTGCTCCGTCTATGGAGTAGCCATTCTTTATTCTTTTGCCTCCTTAATAAGCTTGCTTTCATTTTACTCTATGGACTCATCCCAAATTATTTCTCATGAAAGGTCCAAGAACGCTCTCTTGGGGTCTGCACTGGGACTTCTTTTTGGCAACATCTTCCTGGCAACCATGAAGGTACTACCCTGAGGAGATGCCTGACCCAGAGGAAACCAATTGGCTGACTTTGGATAAGTGATGGGGTGTATTTTACCCAGGTAAAGAATGGTATTGGGTTAGAGTCCCTCCTAAGACAGAGAAGGTTAAAGGCCCCTCCTAACAAAAGGCAAGGATGCTTGACCAAACTTGGGTTCGAGCCCCAACTTAGGAAGGTTAGAGTCCATCCTAAGATTTAGAGGTTTAAAGGCCTCTCTCAGTGAAGTCCCTCTTTGTTAAAAATGGATTTGGCATTATGGGATATTAATTGCTATTCTCTTTGGATCAATCTGCCTTGCACTCTTTGCTGACAGCTATGGGTGACAGGATTAGGCATGTACAGGATAACTGGACATGGGGAGATTTTTTTCTCCTGAAAGGGGGAAACTTGAGAGCTGATGGGACAGTAGCGAAGATTCCTTCACTACTGACAAGTGGCGACCTGAGCTTTTGATTCAGTGTTGCTGCAATAAGTGGGTCTTTCTCTGGCCTCTCTGAGCTCCTCGCCTTCCCCACCCTGCCACAGGCAATGCTTTTCTCCTTTTCTCTCCTTTCATATCTTTTCTGTTACTCAGGGTGACCATCTTGCCCAGACACCACATGTTGAAACACTTGGTCGGAAGGATCATTCCACTCCACTTTGAGTGGATCAGAGACGACAAGGCCCAAGTGGCGGCAAGTTTGAGCCTGACCAGTTCAATATTGGGTGCTAAGTGGAGTGGCTAATGTCTATGTTTTGTCACACGTATTTTGCTCTGCTCAGAATGGGAAAAGATGATTTTCCTTTGTGTAGCGGTTTGGTCCCCAGAGCTGTGGTGTGGCGAGCCAGGTCACTAGGGCCACCCAAAGAAACAGAACGCAGAAGCCTGGCATGCTGACAAAAGGGTAGGAATTTCTTATCGGTCAGGCTTTGGGCCTCCCTGTGTGCAAACTAGTTGAATAAATGGCAAAAATAACTTTATATCCCCTCTGTAAAATTTTGATTAATGGGAAAAAGAATTTGTGAGGTGTGTCTTAAGCTGTAGCAAATCCAGTGTACTTTGTGCTACAAATTTATCTTCCTGTACTGTTCTATCATAAAGAGGAGTACCTTAGCATAGAACATGGGCTTAGGACCTCATAAACCCACTCTTAAAACCAGCCTCGCAAGCTGGTCAGTAACAAACTTTGCTGCAGGTCCCTGAAACAAACAAAAACAACGGAATGAAGTTTCCTTCTCACCTTGTTTTATGTCCTTGGAAGCCTGACCTCGTGACCATATGGCAGTACTTTCTCTTAGTCTCTGCTTATCCAGAGGACAGGAATTTGGGGACTCATATTGTAGTTAGCCCAAAAAATTACCTCAAGCAGTTAAAAGCCTTTGCAAGCTCAACATTGGCTGCTCCAGATTCCTTCCGGGAAGAGCAATGGAAATTGCCCAGTGCTGTGGCTTAGTAGCTAAGGCTTTGTCTTTTCACAGCGACGGCCTGGGTTCAGGGTTCAATTCCCAGCTTAGGGAATGGGTCCTTTCTGGCTTAATATCTGTGTGACCTTTATCGTTTGTTGATTCTCTTCTCCTCCATGAACAACTTCTGGCTTCATTTCTTGAATCTTCCTTTTTCTGAGCTACCTGTGGAGATTCTAAATCTTATAAAAACTGCTAACCACCTCTTTTGAAAAGACCTTGTCCATTCATGGTTAAGTCGTAATCTTAGTTAAGCCTTATTGGTTTCACCTGTGAGTTTATTTTCGGTAAAGTTTAAAAGCCAGAAATATTGGCTGTTTTGCCCAGCTAAAGTAGGGTGTATTTGTCTGGTTTTACACTGATAGAAAGAACTTCCCTGAGACTGGGTAATTTATAAAGGAAATAGCTTTGATTGACTCACAGTTCGGCATGGGTGCAGAGGGCTCAGGAAACTTACAATCATGGCAGAAGGCAAAGGGGAAGCAAGGAGCCTTCTTCACATGGCAGCAGGAGAGAATGAAGGAGGAACTGCCAAACACTTTTAAAGCATCAGAACTCGTGAGAGCTAACTGTCATGAGAACAGCATGATCCAATCACCTACCACTAGGTCCCTCACTCAACACACGGGGATTAAAATTCAAGATGAGAATTGGGTGGAAACATAGAGCCAAAACATCTCATAGGATAGTAAGAGATTTAAAAGGATTTTATTTTTTAAGGAGTACTATGGTTAAAAGTCAGCTCAATTAAAAGCAGATGTTCAAGCTATAGGTATATTTTAAAGACCTTTATGTTTTAGTGTCTCCTTGGATTGTGATTTTCCGGAAAACTTTTTTTTTTTTTTTTTTCTTCTCAGTAGACTGAATGGTTTTTCTCCATTTTGCCTTCTTGCCACTCTTGATGCACGCATGAGAGGACCTAAGACAACACAACCTGGGACTGCCTGGGAAAAATAGAAGAGGAGCCACCGACTGCATTTTGGGAAAAATGTCTATTTTCCTCATGAAACCCCAGGAATTAAAAGCAGACAGATCCCTCTTAAAATCTAAGGCTCTGCTCTGTTTTGCTTTGCCTTATCTGACATTTTTTGACTTTTTAGGGGTATCAGAAATTACTTTGCATTATGTGAGAATTTTGATTTATAATAACTAGGTAGGAAATACACTTTTAGGGGTGGCTAATGGCAGTTATGAGAGGATACTTGGCTCTTTGCACATTTGGATCAGAGAAGCATGCTCTTGGCCACCTGGCAGGTATGGAAAAGTCTCCACTCCTCCACTGAGAGATAAGGCTCCTATCAGGGTGGGCTGATCACAGAATGAGTTCATTGGTTTTGCGTTGCCTTGCAATAAAATGCATGGTAAAATCTTTGCACTATCTTGTTCTGTAGTGTCCTTTTGAGATTCAAGATGTAATATGAAAATGGGATCCTTAATTTTGGGGGATCTGTTTTGCCTTCCAGCTGTGCCAAATTATTAGGTCCTAGAAACCGTGTGTTTTAAAGAGAAACATTAAAAACTGGCAAATGAAAAAAATCTTACAAGTACTGAGTCTATTTCCGTCTGTGTATTTATATGTGTTGGGTGTGTGATGTTTATATATGAAAGAGCTCTGATTAATTGACTGAAAAATAATAAGTGCTTAAATCAAATATT
Organism: Rhinopithecus bieti; assembly: GCF_001698545.2. NCBI lineage: Eukaryota > Metazoa > Chordata > Mammalia > Primates > Cercopithecidae > Rhinopithecus > Rhinopithecus bieti. The sequence continues at coordinate 2,191,141 of NW_016803289.1, forward strand.
GTCAGAAAACAAAATTAATGCCTTTTAGTTCACATGACTTAAATAATCTTTGGGAAATAAAGACAATTTTAAAGATTATTGGTAAAATTTGAACATTTGGTCTAAATTAGGCAGGTCAGATATTTGGTTTGCTAAATGGTTTAAGGTCATAAACTGCTTCTCTGACTTTCAAAAATTTTTCAGCTTACCTGCTTTAGAGCCATTAGATCCTAGATATGGTCTGGGGACATGTGGAATTAGCCATTTCCCCTAGCAATGCTGGAAAGCGTCAGACCTTATCTGCACTTCTGTCTGGTGTCCTAGGTGCCACACCTGGTACATAATTAGAATCACTTGCTTACCAAGTTTTCCACCAAAAATAACAGTTGTTAAGAGTTAACATTGTAACATGTAATTGAGACTACTGAAGAAACAGTTTTACATGCAAGGTGTGTAAGGGAGAAGGGAAGGAAGAGGACAGAAGGCAGGAAGGAGGGAAGGGACGGAGGAAGTTCTTTCTCCAATAGTGTTAGGATGTCTCTGAATTAAGAGTTGAGTTGGCTGACATCGATTTTTGTCACAGATGCATGACCTCGGCTAAGAATTCAGCCCTTCCATGACTGTTTTCTCATTTATAAAGTCATATTCCCAGCCTTGCCTAGGTCTCCTCCTCACTTCTTGAGAAGAAAATCAGAGGATGCTGGAGACAGCTCTTTGAAAACTAAAAGAAGATGCTCAGGTGTCATCAGTGAAAACCTGGGTGTGGGGTTGGGGAGGACAGAAAAATCACTAAGCCTTATGTCTCTAAACCGTTATAATTTCAAAAGGTTAAAGCAGGGTTAGATGTTGTTACATAAAAAGTTTTGTTCTGTGAAATATTTATTTCCCACAAAACTTACTGAACAAAACAGAGGGAACACAAGAGTCAAAGAAGATGCAGCTGAGTGTCATGGTTAAGGAAGCAGACACTGAAGTTAGCTCTGCCTGGTTTGAAATGAGCTTGGCCATTCATTATCTACAAGACCAAAGAAGTTGTTTAACCTTTCTAAACCTCACTTTCCTATCTGTAAAATAGGAAGAACAGCCATTTGACAAGATGATTCCAATTATTAAATTAAAATAATGTAAGCAAAGAGCTTGGCATTGTTCCTGGCACATACAAAATACTCAATAAGTGGTCTCTGCAGAGCCTGGCACACTCAGTGATTTCCTACCAATACACTTATATTTGTTTAACTGTGGGTGAAGTCTGAGTCATTTCAGGCCAGTTAGAAGGTTGATAAAGAATGTAAGCAGATTCAACGTTTTAGAAACTGACAAAGATTCTTTGCCTGGCCAAACTTTAATCAAGGTCCTAAGTCCATCTGTGTATGTCCTTGTAAAATTCAGTTTTATCAAAGAAGAAGCTACTAAGTCAGTTTGGCAAAGAGCCTCCACCCTCAATATCTGATCACCCTCAATATATGATTAGGTTCCTCATCCTCCACTGCCTCCCATGTGATATCGGATCATCCCACCCTATTTTTTTTTTTTTTTTTTTTTTTTTTTTTTTTTGAGGTGGAGTCTCACTCTGTTGCCAAGCTGGAGTGCAGTGGCATGATCTTGGCTCACTGTAACATCCACCTCCCAGGTTCAAGTGATTCTCCTGCCTCAGCCTCCCCAGTAGCTGGGACTACAGCACACGCTACCATGTCTGGCTAATTTTTGTATTTTTAGTAGAGACAGGGTTTCACTATGTTGGCCAGCCTGGTCTTGAACTCCTGACCTCATAATCCACCCACCTCGGCCTCCCAAAGTGCTGGGGTTACAGGCGTGAGCCACCACACCCGGCCCATCCTGCCCTATCTTAAGCCAGAATCCTATTAGTTCAGTTTTGTCAGAATTTCCCTTACCGCTGATGTTTGCTGTTGGTAATTTTCCTTCTACTAACCCCCACTCTGCTTCTTGGTTATACATTCCTACTTGCTCATGCTGTATTAGGAGGTGAGCTCAATCTCTCTCCCCTACTGCTAGATTGTGTCGCAGCGGTCCCTATACATAACATGATGATACTGAATAAAATTGAGGAAAGTTGTTAGATTGGAACAAAATGAATGGGCAGGAAATGAAGGTGAGTGTCCCAGGCCAGATTCACAGAGGCAATGTGATGAAGAAACAAGGGCCATGTCAGTTCTATTTTGGATGGACAAGGGGAGGAATTTCAGTGTGACCACGACGATCCGGTTTGCCCACAAAAGGCACTGCTTAGAATTTTTAGAAAAAGAAATCATAAAAGATGAAATAAATCCTTTGCAGGGTGTGAGGTAATTTACACTTCTGGGTAAAGCAATGGTAATATTTCAAGTAGCTCGGGAAAGACTAACTTTATACCTGCTGTCCTGGTACAATTATTAGCAGTGCTCTAAAAGTGCCCAGATCTGGATAATAAATTATACATAATTCTCTTACTTCTGAAGCCTTGGGAATAAATGAGGACTCTTTGGAGGGATTCTCAATGAGGCTTTTGCAGAAGTTGTGAAGGTAGCAGTTTCTCAAATAACATACTTAACTTTGTGATCTCTTAAATCAATGCTCATGTTTTTCTAGGAAGAAGACCTTTGGATTTAGAGTCCCAGCAAGCACAGCAATGCCTTATTGTTTTTATCTAGATTATTTTCCCTTAAATTAATGGTCATGTTTACCCAGGAAGACCTTTGGATTTAGTCTCAGCAAGCACAGCAATGCCTCCTTCTTCCTTTTATCCAGATTATTTTCTTCCAAGACAATTGCAACGAAAGTTTTGAAAAATAGGTCACCTAGATTTCAAAACTATTTTGTTTCCAGCCATCTGGGGCTGAGGATGATTAGCTGTTCTTGGTATTATGGCAGAAACCCGACACAACACATTTATTTGCACATCTCCCAGTGTTGCAGCATTGTTCTGGGTATTTGATATTCAGACGATGTATCAAGAATTCGAGCCTCGGAGAAGAAAACCACTCAGCATTTCAATTAGAATCAGTGTGTTGTGCATACAAAACATCACTACAGAAAATCTTGGAACATGTTGTATTATTACCTGGGTTTTTAAAACTAAATATTGCCAAGTAGTTGCAAGGTAAATTCTAATCTGCGTGGGTGATCTCTTTTCCATCCCTGAGTTTTCCTCTAAGAAAGGTGGTAAATACAGACTCCAAGTTTGCCCTTCCAAATTTTTATCCCTTTAGGTTTCCCGTCTATGTTTAGTGAATTATTCTCAGCACACTTAATAGACTTTGTATAAAGCTTTGATTAAATGGCATCTAAGAAAGTAGCCCATGTGAATCCATGTATTTCTTATAATGCCCAAAATAACTATAAAAATGTTTAGTGGCTTCATTTACAATAATTGCCATTTTTGTACCCTTCCCCCATCTTGCTGGATAGATTCTTAACGTTCCTCTCTTTTACCATGCGTTTGTGGAGCTGCCAGAGTTCTATTCACAGCTGCTAATTATCAACACAGAAAACAGAGATGGCTCCATCTCTTGTAAAAGAGTATGTTAGAATTTAAATACAGCTATTTCTTCTTGTCTGCCTCAATGGTGGACATAGCAGAAAATATAAGGTTTATTGTATTCAGATAGTAATAATGAGGTAATACTACTAATAAAATAATAGCAATTATGTATTAAACATTTACTAGGTGCAAAGAACTTTATTTGCACGATGTCATTAATCCTCACAAAAACCCCATGATATAAGTGCTATCACGATACTATTTCAGTAAAGAAACTAAGGCTTAGAAAGGTTGACTAGCTTGCCCAATGTTCTACAGCTGGGATCACATGATTTAAACCCAGGAAATGTCCTGACATATCTGACACCATTCTGCCATTTGATCTTAAAGCATTGTATTAGAATTCTTCTGTCTGCCTGGCACCTTCAAAGAAATATCCAGAATTAAGATCCTTATAATGCTTACAGAATTTTAAATTGATAGAGACTGGCTGTGCAAAACAACTTACAATTAACTCATGGTTTAGGTGAGGATTTTTTCAATCCATTAAACTCTGAAATTCTTAAGGAGAGAGATGGTATCAATCATTTCATCCTCATTGATGAGCACAATAGCTGACAGGCAGTTGTCATCAAGGAATGCTTATTGAGTAAATGTGGACAAAAAATAGACAAAAACATTACTCGTGATAATATAATTCACTTTAGATGTGAGAGCAACTCAGATAGAAAAGCTGAAATGGACAACTTCAGTCCATGCTGAGCTGTGCTCAACAAGGGAGGGAAAGAACAAAGAATGTCTTTATAATGTTTATGCTGTTATTGCACTGCCTCATTCTTGCCTTTCCTAATTATTATCCTTTTGTGCTGGCATTTTCCATTTTGTTCTTTATGTCTTCTTTTTTATATAATTTTATGGTTCTGGTCAGGCACTTCACTCACCCTTTGGAGAAAGCAATTTTAAAAAATATTTATCTTTTTTTATTATACTTTAAGTTCTGGGATACATATGCAGAATGTGCAGGTTTGTTACATAGGTATACATGTGCCATGATGGTTTGCTGCACCCATCAACCCATCATCTACATGAGGTATTTCTCCTAATGCTGTCCCTCCCCTACTCTCCTACCTGCCGACAGGCCCCGGTGTGTGATGTTCCCCTCCCTGTGTCCATGTGTTCTCATGTTGGACTCCCACTTATGAGTGAGAATATGCAGTGTTTGGTTTTCTGTTCCTGTGTTAGTTTTTGAGAATGATGGTTTCCAGCTTCATCCATGTCCCAGCAAAGGACACAAACTCATCCTTTTTATGGCTGTATAGTATTCCATGGTGTATATGTGCCACATTTTCTTTATCCAGTCTATTATTGATGGGCATTTGGGTTGGTTCCAAGTCTTTGCTATTCTGAACAGTGCCACAGTAAACATACATGTGCATGTGTCTTTATAGTAAGAATGATTTATAATCCTGTGGGTATATACCCAGTAATGGGATTGCTGGGTCAAATGGTATATCCTGGCTCTAGAACCTTGAGGAATCGCCACACTGTCTTCCACAATGGTTGAACTAAATTACCCTCCCACCAACAGTGGGTGAAGAATATGAACAAACACTTCTCAAAATAAGACATTTATGCAGCCAACAAACGTATGAAAAAAAGCTCATTATCACTGGTCATTAGAGAAATGCAAATCAAAACCACAGTGAGATACCATCTCATGCCAGTTAGAATGGCGATCATTAAAAAGTCAGGAAACAACAGATGCTGGAGAGGATGTGGAGAAATAGGATGTGGCAAATATACACCATGGAATGCTATGCAGTCATAAAAAAGGATGAGTTCATGTCTTTCCCAGGGACATGGATGAAGTTGGAAACCATCATTCTCAGCAAACTAACACAGGAACAGAAAACCAAACACCACATGTTCTCACTCATAAGTGGGAGTTGAACAATGAGAACATATGGACGGAGTGTGGGAATATCACACAATGGGGTCTGTTGGAGGGTGGGGGGTTAGGGGAGGGATAGCATTAGGAGAAATACCTAATGTAGATGATGGGTTGATGAGTGTAGCAAACCACCGTGGCACATGTATACCTACGTAACAAGCCTGCACATTCTGCACATGTATCCCAGAACTTATACTATAATACAAAAATAAAAAATAAAAAAAGGAATGCCTTTTTGTTTTCTTATTTATTTGTGATAAACTTTCCATCCTTCCATTTACCATTGCTGTTTTAGGATTTTTGCATGTAAGGTTATTGACAAAAATGATTGCTTTCCAAGAAGGACAACAGGAATTGATTTTGGGGTAAGATTTACAAACTACACGTAGATCATAACAAACTGCTAATAAACTGCCTTCTGTTTCTAGTGGGCTGTAAACAAAGTTTGATTTATTCTCTGTGTAAAGTGGACAGAGGGAGGGGGTACCCCGAGGCCCTGTAGACACCTATTTAAGAGTGAAATGCTCTACTACTGCAGGAAGCAGAGTAAACTTCCTTCTTTCAGTAGTTTTGCAAGAATGCAAACACAGGGTCAGACAGGAGACACCTGAAAATGGTATTCCTATGATCTGCATAAGCTAGGTCATATCTCTGCTATTGAGGTGTCTATTTGTTTCTCTCCTGCCAGACTTCAGTTTTGGTGCTAGCTTTGCCAACAATAAGATCTTGGCCAAATTACTTAAACTGTCTTAGTTCCCTCATTTAAAGAAAGTGTATCATGTGAAATTCAAGTGAGACAATTTACAGAATGTGAAAGTGATTGTCAAATGGTACAGTGCTCTTCAAATGTTGCTTATTGAATTAGTCTGTTCTCAGGCTGCTAATAAATATATACTGGAGACTGGGTAATTTATAAAGGAAAGAGGTTTAATTGACTCACAGTTCCACATGGCTGGGGAGGTCTCACAATTAAGGTGGAAGGTAAATGAGGAGCAAAGTCATGTCTTAAATGGTGGCAGGAAAGAGAGCTTGTGCAGGGGAACTCCGGTTTATAAAATCATCAGCTCTCATAATTCTTATTCACTACCATGAGAACACTAAAGGAAACTGCCCCCATGATTCAATTATCTCTACCTGGTCCCACCCTTGACACGTGGGGATTATTACAATTCAAGGTGAGATTTGGGTGGGGACGCAGCCAAACCATATCACTTATTATTACAGGCATCATCTTTCAAAAGTTTCCACCAATTGAATGATGAATGATGTATTGTTCATGATTAGCCTTCTTTCATATTTGGCCAGCTCAAAGTTCTATTTATTAGGCATAGTATTTAATGTTTTTTAGCTGTTGTACTTTCTAGCAAACACTGCTATTGGTAGCTCAGTGTAGATTCTATCTTTAGGAAACAAAGTCAGCACAGTGGACTAGAATGAATGCTGGTTTAAAGTGAGTAGTTTGATAGTTCTGGTCTCAGGTTGGAATGCAACTTGTTATCACTCTGAGAAAGTCATTCAACTCGTTACCACTCTGAGCAAGTCATTCTCCTCTTTGAACCCCAGGACAGATTAAATAAGGCAATGCCCATAAATCAACACTCTTTCCTACCCTTCATTTCTCAACCAGCTTACAAAACACAGTGAACTGTTTTCACCTATAATTCTCAAGAGTTGGAGTTTTCTAGTTTATCTATTTCCTGATTAATTAAAATTAAAAATTTGGGGGCTGGGCACAGTGGCTCACACCTGTAATCCCAGCACTTTGGGAGGCCGTGACAGGTGGATCACTTGATCAGGAGGTCAAGACCAGCCTGGCCAACATAGTGAAACCCCATCTCTCTAAAAATACAAAAAAATTAGCTGCATATGGGGGCGCACATCTGTAGCCCCAGCTACTTTCAAGGCTGAGGCAGAATGCCTTGAACCTGGGAGGTAGAGATTGCAGTGAGCCAAGACTGTGCCACTGCACTCCAGCCTGGGTGACAGAGCAAGACTCTATCTCAAAAAATAAATAAATAATTAAAAATTAAAAAATCAAAATTTCGTTTCAATCATTGCCAGAAGCATTTTAGGACGATTAATCCATATCATTTAAAGAACATTCTCTACTTAGGGGGTATCATAGAGTTTATTTAATCAAAACCCTGTACTTTCATGAGATCGGATATTTATTTGTATCTTTTACATAAATTTTAAGTGAACCCTGTATTGTTTCAATACTGAAGATATTCAGGTAACTTATGGCAATGTAGGGAATTTAGGGTCAATCTTCACATATATTTGCTGAGTATTACTTTTTCCCGATTGCGTTCCCAAATTAGGGAAGAAGAGAGAGGTTTCCTACAATAGACATTGTGCCTGATAGGCACAATGATTTGAGATGTGCTTAGTTAACTAGTCATGCATGAGATACATGATTTATAAGATCAAAAATGTTCACATATGCTTCTTACTGCAGGGCTGACTATCTGATGTCAGGCCCAGCAATCTCCATTCAAGAACACAAATTTAGAGAAAAAAGTCAGAATATTTCCAGAAATATTTATTGTAATAGAAATTTTGAATGCTGTAATATTTTAATTCCTGAGACTTAAGTATTGCCTGATGTGGCAGAATGAAAATACTTCCCACTTCAATGTCAAAATATCTCTTAATAAAACTAATTATACAGCAGAAGCATATGATTATCACACATTTTTTGTGCCCCGTTCTAGTCTTGTTATAACTCTGCTCTTGCAGTGTTACAAATCAAGACTATAAATAAAGATGAAACTTTTTATTTTTTCAGTTTTAGACCAAGATATTCAAGTACTTTTTCCTATAGACAGAAATGAAGAAAGCACTTACTAATAAATAGCACTGAGATTTTTATTTTCCTCAACCGAAATGGTGATGATATATATTTAGAATTGAAGTCCTCAAAGGTTGGAAATGTTACACTGAGTGGGATCTTCCCAAAACTGTCCTACTTTTGTAATCTTTAAGGTATACATTCCGACAACAAAAGCAATCAAGCTGTGATAGACCTCCAGGTTTAGCTATTTAAAATAATATTATTGGAAAATAACATTCTCACTAAGGCGGTCAGAATTCTAGATTGACTAAGTTGGGTGGTTTAACTGTCTGAGTTACAAGTATCTTATTGAGTGCAATATATAGATATACTTCTTTTTCAAAATGTTATAATAGGTTTAAGTATCAATACCTTGCAGACAAAAGAAATTTGAAATGTGTGCTTTATAAGAAAATTCAAAGCATGGAAATTTAATGTACAGTTCAGGAAATTTAGTTCTGAACACTACCTTAGAGCTTCCTATGCCGAACGTTAGATTTAAGATGGTAAGTGTCTTAGTAAATATGAAGTTGATGATTAAGAGCTTGGGCTTTGGAGTGATAAAAGCCCAGAATCAGATTCTGGTCCTCCCACTTAACAGGTGTGTGAGCTTGAACCAGTTACTTTTATAAGTTTTTTTTTTTTCCTCAAAAGAAACAATTTATTTAGAATAAAACAAAAGCAACTCAACTGTAAGCACACATTTGAGAGACAGCTACTCTTCAGCTGTGTGAGCCATAAAAAGGGTTTTTACTTACTTTTCCAGAAATCTTGTGTACACAGCACAAAGCAAAGAGCTCATTTTTTTCCCACTCAAAACACCGGCATTGGCATCACAATAGCAGATACACAACTTTAAGCTGCCATTTTAGGAAAATGCACAAATACTAAACATATTAGCTTTCTTCCATCAGAGACCCATACAAACTCCACATAAGCCACAACTTCTCTTCTAAAAGGTCCATTGGAGCTTTGAATTCCATATCTTCATGTGCTGTTTTGCTTGTGGCATGGGGGAGGGAAAGGTTATTTGGTACAAATGTTTACAATATTAAAAATATATGTATTTCCCCTTTGCCATTGTAGATGAACATAACATTAACAAGACCTTCCTGGATAGTTCACCTCAACTCCAAAAAGCAGCAATAATACCCACTGGCATAAACCTTGAAATGAACTTACTGTGTCAATAGACATATAACAAGTAGAACAATAGAGTGGGTTTTTTTTAAAGACTGCAATTGAAGATAACAAGACTGAAAATATCCTTTATACTCATGTAACTGAGTAAAGCATGTCGAAAAGATTCAGAAAAAATTTTCACAATCAATTTATAATCTGTCAATATATTCTAAATATTACTTAAAAAGTGAAACTATAAAAAGGTGAAGTTTAGTCAAACTTTTGCCCCATCTATCTACTAAGTTTTTATCTTCCCGTAAGAAAAAGAGTGATAAGAGTGGCAGCTACCTCACATGACTGTCACTAGGATTTAATGAGATCAGGAGACAATCACAGGTCTTTACTAAGATCCAAGATACAACAGATTCTGTAAATCAAAGAAAGAAACTGGATTAAAATGTTTTGAGAACCAGTTTCATAACCCTTGGGCTCTTCATCCAAGGATCTTTAAACAAGATGTAGGATATAACATTTTTGTGGGTGAAATGGAGGAGGGTTTTGTTTAAGTGACTTGGGGAAAGAGAGTTTGGAGGATGGTAAGTCACACCTGCTCCTTAACCCTCACCAAGGGGAAGGGGCTCTGCTCACAGAAGCCTGGTGAGGGGCTTGAATGAGCCTACTGGGGAAAGCTTAACATGGGTCTCCCAGAACTTTAGAGGCAATAGACTTGAGTCAGACTCTCACCAAGAAAAATAGAGGGCATCAGGGAAATGCACGAGCTGCTTTCCTGGGACGGTGGAGGCAGGGTGCTGCGGCATCTGCAGGGCAACTGCATTTGCTCTCATTTCTCTAGCGGGTCAAAGAATATGTGAGGTTCCCCACACATTTATGCCACAGGAGGAGAAAAGCTGGCCTAGGGGTGTTTTAACTTATGCCCAAAACTACCACCTGGAAGAGGCAATGGGACTTTATCCATAAGGATCTACATGGAGCCTTCTCCCAGACAACCAGCGGCGGAGCAAGGAGTTGCTGGCCAAAGAGTGACGTTGCCTGGTGCATGAGAGGAACAGAGGCCCAGAGAAGAGCCTCTGAAGAGCCCACAAAAATGTACACAAGGTAAAAAGAGTCAGCTTTGAACTTATTTTTCATGTGGGCAACAGAAGCTTCACAGAAGAGAGCCTGAAGCCCTCTTGAAGCAGCATCAGTTCAAGCAACACCTTCTCGGTCCCACTGTGCCCCTTCCCTTTCCAGTGCTCCAACTTCAGTGAGGGAGCTAGAGGGTGAAAAAAAAGACAAGGAGACATCCCTCCCCACTTAAATCAAGTTATGCGCTCTGATCATCCTCTGGGACTAGACAGCCTAATTTCTGAACTTAGACTGTGATTTAAAGAGATTGCAGGACTTTCTAGACTGATCAGAGAAGTCACAGCCCCTACCCATTTTCCACCTAGGGTCATAGAAAAACTATATCTAGTATGCACATTTTAAAGAGAGCAATGGAAAATGAAAGTAAAGGGTTTTGGCTCATGTTCCATGAGCGGAAGTTGTTCAAAGTACAACTGATCATTGGTATAAACAGCTCTCTCTCCTTTTTAAATCAACTGGAACCTCACTTGCTGGACACCAGATCCTTACTTGTACAAGCAAATGGTACCTTTTCTTGATTCACACTTCTCACCTGCCATCCTGGCTTTAGCCAGATGCCACCAGGAGTGCTTGTTAGACGTACCCAGACCAATGTTATATAAGGCCAAACAATATGTAAAGTGGGAATGTAGGCAGCAATAAGATGCAATGTCTAATTATAGAATCAGAATGCAAGACATACACTAATCACAGATATAAAGAAGAAATTGGGGACTGATTTCCATTACATACCTAACAAAAATCTATTGATTATCAGCCAGACTGCACATTGCTAGAGATTAGGGAGCTGTGACAAAAGGATTGGTTATAGCCTTGTTTCTATAGGACAACCTGATTTCACGCAATTTCTTTTAAGAGTTGATTGAGAGACTTGCCCAGGCTGGAACCCGGTAGTTGTGTTGATGAACCTACCCTACAACCCAGGGGCCTTTCCCATTGCTGCTCAGCACACTTGAATTTCCATAAACTTTTGGACAACTTAGAAGCAGTGTGAAGGGGTCTCAGCAAGCCTGTCATCTTTGTCTTGAATGCTCTTCTCTCATCTTCCTGGAATCCCCTGGCATAATGAAAACTAAACTTGAAGCTCCAGGGTCAGGCTTTGTCTTCAAAACCAAAGCTTAGCATAGTGATTGGCACTTAGTATGTGCTTGATAAATGATAGAGTGGGTGGGGGAAAGGGTCTTATTATCATTACTGCAATCCATCTTGAAGAGCAAACCTCACACAAAGGGTTGGTGAAGAGGAATATTGTCTCCAAAATGAGCTGTGGCTTTCTTTTACATGGGGAGGCATTTTAATATGATCATAGATCGCTAGAGCTGGAAGGCCCAGTAAGATAATATATTTCAGCCTTTCACAGTGTCCTAGACCACTAATGCCTCATATCATGCAGGCCCAGTTTCTTGGGATGAAGCTGATCAGTACAGGATCATCCCTGTCCCTTCAGGTCTGGAAGTGTATTACAGACATATCCTGCTGCAAAACCCTGATCAACTAAAATATAAGCTCCCTAAGTTAAATGAGGTGGTAAGATACCATTTGATGAAAAAATTGTTTTACCTTTTACCTAAATACTAAAATAATTTCAGTACTTCTTCAAATATAAATAGTTGCACAGAGTACATTTAAAATAACTCCAATGATAACTGCATTGCAAAAAAAAAATCAGATACATACTTTTCAAAAAAATAAATTTTCCAACTTCAGAATGTGATATACTAAAATACTCTTTCTTTGAGAGAGTACAATCACGTGGTATTTATTCATATGCCTATTCCTTTCAGTTGCATTACTTTTTTCTAAAGCGAATATATATAACTTGTTTAATATATAAGAAGGTAAAAGGTATAAGTATATACTTTTTCCTAGAAGCAAGAAATTTTGCTCACTTTTAAAATTCACCAGAATATTAAGAAATCTTTGTTTTACTCTGATTTATCCATTGAGCTTGGTAACACATTTGTTACGTCAATGAAAGAAAATAATTAAACGCAAAAACTGTCCAAATATGGGCAATATTTCATTCTAGGCTTTAACTACAAAGGAAAAATTGTTCCTTTCAGCAAAGCCACAAGAAAGATGTTTTTCTTTCTAGCTCTACAGGGGAAGCCTGTCACCTATAATTAAGCAATTGAGCCCGGGCCGCGCGCGGGCTGGTCAATGCCTGTAATCCCAGCACTTTGGGAGGCCCCTGCACGAACGGGCGGCATCACAGAGCGTCAGGGAGCATCGAGACCCATCCCTGGCTAACACAGTGAAATCCCCGTCTCTCATAAAAAATACCAAAACAAACTACGCCGGCGCGTCGGCGGCGGCGCGCCTGTATCCCAGCTACTCGGGAGCTGAGGGCAGGAGAATGGCGTGAACCCGGGAGGCGGAGCTTGCCAGTGAGCTGAGATCCGGCCACTGCACTCCAGCCTGGGCGACAGAGCAAGACTCCTGGTCTCAAAAAAAAAAAAACAAAAAAATACTGGACAAATAGAAGTTCCAGCTTAACGATTCTTATTTAAACACACACACACACCACACCACACACCACCACCACACACACACCGATCCTAAAAAGACAAAAGCTTTGTCACTATAAAAACCACTCTGCTAATTAGTGTACTATTATTTATATACTTTACATATAATGGTTTACTATTATTTGCTACTTTGATATTGCTTTATCTGTGACCTTCTTTCTTTGTTCCCCATTAGCCCTGTGGATCATATATGTATACACATATATACACACACACACACATATATATATATATTTTATTATTGTATTGTATCTTTCAGTGGATTTTTTGTGGGACTTTGGCTGAGTTGAAATATGCTCCTTAAGATAATGAGAGACATCCTGAGCTACCACAAAATCCCCGACGCTTGTTCATTCAATGCAACTAACGTGTAGGATAGCCCCCTCTCAATACTTGCCTTCCAGGATTACGCTAACACTGTGCTCTCTTTATAAGTCAACTCATTGTTGGGCTCTTCTGTGGCAAGGAGCAAGTTGTTCTCATTCCTACCTTCCTACATAATCATTCAAGAAATATTTGTTAAGCATTTACTATGTGCCAGGTCTATGGGAAACAACTAACAAAGTCTAGCTCCCATGAAGTTTGCAATCTTGTGAGGGAAGACAGGCAATAACGACAAAAAATAAATTAAATAAATTTGAAGGTTAGCAGGTGACAAGAGCTAAAAAGAAAAAGTCCAGCAAGATAAGGGAATAGAGAGATGGGGGTTAATTTATGTGGTATGATGAAGAAAGTAGATCGTTGGTGCTCAATAAATGCTTATTATGCATGTGAATGAACAGCTGTACATAATCCTACATTTGTTATGTCAGTTGGTCCTTCAAGAAATGATGTTAGTCCCTCCTCCAGGCATTTCTTTTTTTAACTTACTGAGTTGTTAATCATCCCTACACTATTTCGGTGTTAGAATTGAAGAAATTATTGAAATGTAAGTACTAATGACTTAAAAAGAAGTCTAGCACAATACTTGGCACATAGTAGATATTTTACAAGGCTCCTTGATTTACAGCGTTGGAAACCTGAAATAGAACTGAGTTTTGATTCCCCTCAGAATTCCACACAGTTTCCTAATCTGCAATGTTTGCCTTCTTCCCTGTGATAAACCTTCCAAATAGTAATTGTAATCATAATCAACTTTACTGAGTACTTATTATGAGAAATAAGTGAGTTTGTTCCGTGTTAGTTCTTTAAGTCATCATCTTATGAATCCTTACACTGACACTGAGAGAAGTACTCATGTGGATCCTTTTTTCTTTTTTTGGATTGCAGGAGGTGCGACAGGCTTCAAGCCAAGGCTGTCTGACCTGAGACAAACCAATGATCACTCTCACACACATTATCTAAATAAAGCTTATATTATCCACTTAATTTGAAGTGACATTTTTTGTAGAAGGCTGGTTAACCTGCCAAAGATACAAAAATTGCTGATGGTACTTGAATAGTAGTATTTGAGTGGGTGTTTGTGGAGGAGAAATCTTTTAATTGGAATCTGTGCATCCCTCACAATAAAATGCAGGCATTTTATTTTGATCTCAAAGGAAACTTACAGCCCTGTTATTTTAAAAATATCTACTGTTCACCAATGGCATTAGGTTGAGGTTTGACACAGCAGAAACCTGGATTAGTAATTTATCCTTATTGTCTCTCCATTATCCGGAAAATAATTCACAGATAGGTTGCTTGATTGGACAGTTCAATGCTACTTTGAGTTTTTATTTGTGAATCATCCACCATACTGAATATCCTAATGAGTGTAAGGATTCTGCCAAGGAGATCTGTCTTCCTTCTCTTGTTTTTGGTCTGGAGTATCATGTTTTGAGTTGGCTCTGATTTCCTTGTGAATTCTCCGGAGCTACCAGAAGGCCCTTGAAGCCCTTAACCTCTTAATGGTGTTCTTCTCCAAAAGGCTCAGCCTTGAAAAACAGAATAGAAAAATATGCTCCTCTGTGGAGGATGGCATTTTCCAAGGCTAATCAGAAGCCTGAATCCAATAACCCTCCCCTGCAGCACTCAGCTAGATAGCCAGCTTTCTTTTGCCTCCCTCCCTCCCTTCCCTCCCTCCCTTCCTCCCTCCCTTCCTTCCTCCCTTCCTTCCTCCCTTCCTCCCTCCCTCCCTTCCTTCCTCCTTCCCTCCCTTCCTTCCTTCCTCCCTTCCTCCCTCCATTTTTCTCACTCTCTCATTAAAGCAAGTTGCTTCATTTGTTTCTTAGAGCGAAAAATATCAAATAAATGAACCAGCACAGCAAATTGGCCTGTTTCCAAAGGGCAGCTGGAGGTATTGAGTAGAGGACCCAGGATATGGCCTCTTGAATTATTTTCCCAGCTGTGCACTTACCAAAAGAAAACAAGTCTATCTGGCCCACTGCTGTCATATTCATGATGACAGCGGGGGCACTATGTCTTATAAGAAGCCACCAGCTTCTGACATGCCCTTTATGTGGCATCATAGATCACACCCGAGACTCAAAAGTTCATTGGACTTCTTTGAGGTTAATAAATAAATTGCCAAGCATTCTCCAGACCAAGTAACCCGGGGCCTAGGCCACATTCTACTTTTGGGAGGGCCTCCAGGCTGCATTAAAATGAAATAAAAAATCCAAAATAATTCTCTGAAAGTTGTTACATTATTTTAAAACCTATTTAAACTCATTAATACTGTTTTAAAGCCAAGCATGCAGAGCAGTATTAGTGCCTGCTCCTTACAAAAAAATTACAAGTATCTTATTATATAAAATTAATCACTAGTTTACTATTAAGCTGTTTAAGCGTACAAATTTAAAGTTGGGCTACAAAAATATAAAGATTTAAGGATGGATCGATGGATGCTTTCAGTTCACTGTTAACAATGTCTCTATGAGGTGGTACCCCAGATCCTTATGTGGATATAGTTATAAAAGTTAGGGCCAGGGCACAGTGGCTTATGCTCTGTAGTCACAGCCACTTTGGGAGGCCGAGGCGACAGTATCATGAGCGTCAGAGATCGAGACCATCCTGCGCCAACATTGGTGAAACCCTGTCCCTATTAAAATACAAAAATTAGGCCGCGGGTGGCGGTGGCTCAAGCCTGGTAATCTCCAGGCCAATTTGGGGGAGGCCGAGACGGCGATCACAAGGTCAGGAGATAGAGACGATCCTGCGCCTAACATGGTGAAACCCTGTCTCTACTAAAAAAATACAAAAAAGTTGCCGGGCAGAAGGTGGTGGGCGCCTGTCTAGTCCCAGCTACTCGGGAGGCTGAGGCAGGAGAATGGCCGTGAACCCGGGAGCGAGCTTGCAGTGCAGCTGAGATCCGGCCACTGCATTCCAGCCCGGGCCGACAGAGCAAGGACTCCGTCTCAAAAAAAAAAAAAAAAAACAAAATTAGCTGGGCATGGTGGCGCATGGCTGTAGTCCCAGCTACTTGGGAGAATGAGGCAGGAGAATCACCTGAACCTGGGAGGCAGAGGTTGCAGTGAACCAAGATCACGCCACTGCACTCCAACCTGGTGACAGAGCTAGACTCTGTCTCAAAAAAAAAAAAAAAGTTAGGAAATAAGGTCTGGCCTCAGCACCTATTGTAGATTCTGTAAGATGTCATTGAGTACTTCTTGAACACCAGATCCTAAGGGAAAACATAAACAAACCAACCTTGGCAGATGCAACTTAGACCTACACTAACAAACACTTTACCAATGATCTGAGAACAGCATATCGGCAAAATATTCACCAGTGCAAGAACATCTTATTTTAAGACTAAGCTGTCTTCAAATAATTTGGAGAACTCAAGATCATTATTTTAGGTTTCCAAATGTTTGAGTTTTGTTGGATTCTGCTTGATTAACCACTCCTTGCTTTATTAACAGAGAATGCCAACAGTAACAAAATCTTGACTTGCTATCTCTGTGTCATCACTGCAACAACTAGTGATTGTCTTTGCTTTCACTTACCTAGGATTGTCTTAGGATTTATCCAGGAGGACAAAGATACCCGTCCTGCCCTAATCACTCCAGACCACCATGGAGGTTTTAGCTCTAATGTTTGATTTTTATGACCTTTTGTACTCTCCTCCTTTGTTGTCAGCAATTATATTTATCACATCTGCCATTGAGCCTGCAAAGAATAGACTCTCAACCGCTCTGCACTTTCTTATTTCTTGGGAGATTAAAGATTAAAGAACTAACTTTGTTGACTGTGTCTTAGAAAAAGACGCAAACATCTTTAGGACAATGTTATTATGAATACATGATACAGGCCATTAACTTCAATGTCTGAATTTTAGTTAATTTACTTTTGTACTTTCACTTTGTCAGAGACTCTCTAAGCCTCAGATTCTTCATCCATAAAATTATACACAGAATTTTGGTGAAGAGTGTATTTTATATAGTGTAATAGAAATAGATGTCATGGTTTAATAGGTGTACAATATTATATATAATTATACTTAACTAATATACACAAGTATTTACAATTATTATTATTTTTGATTATTAGTGGTGTTGAAAATAGAAATTTCCAGACAGCTGAATTCCGGGAAGATGAGATCAAAGTTTGTAATTTTGAGAGAATAGGATCCAAGTTGGAAAAATCCAAAAGTAAATATGCAGTTAGAAAGAACTAGACTTTTGCATGCATCAGACTTAGCCAGAGGAAATAGGTATACTTTCTTAAGATTCTTTTGAGCATCCCTGCTATCCTGGCATAGCAGGGCTTTACCATACTTCCAGAAATGCTTAATGGCCTTTCATTCACACATGCCAACTAGAGGTATTCCCTCATCAAATTCTCTCCTAGAAAAAGCTCGATGACCTGGGTTGTACTCATGCATGAAAGATGGGAATAGAGTTAACACAAAGATAGAACGTCAGAACAATTTTCTGTAGCCAACTGCCTTTCTTGGACTTTAGGCTCCCTTATGCATTATAAACTAGAGTTTATATGTAAACAAATGAATATATGTAAATATAATATAGAAAATGTAAATAGCAAATATGTAAAATAAAATAGATAATTTATAAAATTTTCTATTTATATACCATTTATCATGGAGTCTGAAACATGGAAAGTACTCCAGAAACATAGCTCGTTCCATTACTGCAGAATTAAATACTCACCAAAACGTCAATCAATTATACAGCTCTGTGTTTGCCTCTATTTTTATACAGTATCTTCATTCATTCATTAGTGTTAAAATACAGTTTCATTTTTCTAAAAATGGTTATTACTCAGAAATTCTCATATCCATAACATTGGAAACATTACTACTATTCACATATTTAACTTTATAAATGGTGACTTAGTAGTCCACTGGTTTCCTTTAACATAGTTTGTTTAATGATTCCTATATCTTTGAACATTGATAAGCTATTTATTGTGCTAATTAAAACATGAAGTCACCAAATAAGTCAGTGCCCGTAAGTTAGTGCTTTAAAGCAGGAGAGTGAATTTTTCTCCCAAAGTCTTCACTGGGACCAACCCTCCATGCAGAGAATGTCCAATGTTTACTGATGATCAGGTAAGCTCAAATGTCTTTCCCCCACTCTCCTACATACCATCATGCCTTATTATTATTATTATTATTATTTAACCCAGTGAGTCACGAGGAGCTTTTTTGAAAAACCAAGATTCCTTTAAACTTTGGCAGTGCCATGGTGCAACCAGAGAAGGCTGACCAGTACTAAGCCATTCCACTGAGCTTGGCCAGGCAATCGACCCACAGAAATGATCTGTTCTTCATTTCTCAGTGGGGGATAAAGATGGAAATCATCACACATATAAACATCCCTGCAAGAAAAATGCTTAAAATGTCACTTCTACCTAGCCAGCAAGAGTTTCTGTTCTGAGGGTAAATTAAACCAGTTAAAGAATAAAAATTACAATACTGGGCACAGCTGGGCCTGAAAACATTAGGATTCAAGCAATAACAATTGGTAATTATCAAAGATATAGCTAAACAGAAAGAAGCTGACTCGGAGCTGATGCAGTCTCAGGGCCACTTGGTCTACCTCAGGACCCCATTATAAGTCATATGAACAAATTCCATAGCCTGCTACTAGTCTTCTCCTTCCCAGGCTCTTGTTTCCCACAGACCTTTTTCCAGGTGTCGTCAAAACTACTACCTGAGAGACTCTCCACTCAGAATCACTAAGTGACATCCTCTAATCAGATTATTTACATTTTATTTAAACCGCCCCAGCATTTAACCTCAGCCTACCTTTTTTAGGCTTATTGCCCCAGACTACTTCCCTCATGCTATGTTCTAGCCAAATTGAACTCCCACTGTTCTCTCCTATATGCCCGATGTTTTCCTGCCTTTGTATCTTTGCATAAGCTATCTACTCTGTCTAGAATGTATAAACACAAAAATCCTCTCAAAACTTTGGTTTGCTTAACTATTTACTTGCTGGCCTATATTCTTCAAGGTGCATCTCATCTGCTGCCTTTTCTGAGGGGCTATTTTCCCATACTTTATTATTGATAACAATAATTGGGAACATTGACTGAATGAATGAATGCTGAGACTTTACTGAGCACTCTGCTAAAGGTTTCATAGACTTGTCTCACAAAATGAGAGAAGTATAACATTGTATTGTAGAGTACAGAATGCCAGTGTTCAAATCCTAGCTCTCCTTCTTATTGGCTGTATGAGCTTGGGAGTTTATTTACATTCTGTGTCTTCGTGTGTGAAATGTGGATAATTATAATACAGCTAATACCAAATAGAGTGATTATGAGGATTATGTGAAATAATATATACAAATCCCACAGAATAGTTTCTGGCCAATTATAATTATGAATACCTGATGCTGTTATTATAGCACCTCACAATATGCTACAAGGTAGATGTCCTCATTATTCCTGATACAGGATGTAGAAAGAAATTATTTAGGCAGATAGTGAGGGTAAAAGAATCCTTGGCAGAATTTCTCTTTTAACAAAAAGCAGTCCCAAATCATTTCTTTTCTAACAAAGAGCAGCTTGAAAAACTGAGCTGCAGACGTAGATAAGTAAGCTGGAAGCTTGCACAGATGAATACCAGCAGCTGTGCCAATAGAAAAGGGCTACCCGAGGGCCAGGTACGTTCAACATGGAGACGCTGTCTTCCCTTTTCTTTGTCATCACACATACAGTAAAGGAATAGGCAACATGACACTGGCCAGGTAGAGAACCCATCTGCAAAATAAAAGATTAGGGTGGGGGTGGCCACGCAAATGGCATACCTAGCCCTAACCAGTTTTTCATACCTTATGCAAATAGCACACTTGGTCTGACTAATCTTTTATGTCCTATCTAAACCAGACACTGCCTCCCCAAGCTCATCCATAAAACCCCTTGCATTTTGCTGTGAACCAGACCAGGCTTGGTTCAGGCTCTGCAAGACAGAGCTTTTCTCTTTCTTTTGCCTATTAAGCCTCCACTCTTAACCTTACTCTTCATATGTCTGCATCCTTGGTTTCCTGGCATGAGACAACGAATCTCAGTTATTACCTCAGATGAACGATGCCGCTTCATTCCCACTTAAGAGATGAGAAAACTGTAGCTTAAAAAGGTTGAAAACATGTCCAAAGGTACATAGCTGATATGTGACATCTAGAACACACACATAAATTTGTCAATTTGAAGCCTCTTATCTTATTTTCTGTAATATAGACAGACTGGTTGTCTGTTTTTGATCTAGGAATTTTCCTTCAGGCTAAACGATAACAGCAAAAAAAAAAAAAACATATTCACTAACATTTACTGAATATTTACTATGTGTCAAGCGTAGTACTCAACACTATTCATGCATTATCCTACTTGATTCTTACAGCAGATTTAGCAAAAGGAAACCTTTTTAATCCTTATTTTATAGAGGAAGAAACTTTGCTTTAGAGGACCGTGTTCAGTCACACAGTTTACATGTGACAGAGCTAGAAGTCAAACCACGGCTCTTACCTAAAACAACATCCTGCCTAGTGGAAGTTATTCCCTTACTCCTCTTTTGTTCCAGTTCTCTTAGTGGTAGCTACTTCTATGTCACTTGATACTCTGTGAGTTGTGCATATATCACACACTCCTGTCAACCTGTCAGTCACCTGAAGAGTAGGACCCTGGCCTATACACCATCCCCTACCCAGAAATGTCTTCCACGTAGTGGATGCCTAGTAAATGTTGGACTGAATTTAACGTCACATTGGAAGTTGGATTATAAAGAATCAAATGGTGCATGAAAATATTTTGCATATATGCCAACACTTTAAATTATAATGACAAGAGGCTTGAGTCCAGTTTCTCTACGGATGAATAATGAATGAGAAAAAACTGTTGCAATAGTTAAGAAGCTCAGCCCTGAAATTGGATTGAGCTGGTTATCTTGCCCCACACTTACAAATGTTTTTGTTTGTTGGTTTGACTTATCCATTCCAAACCAGTTTCCTCATCTATAAATAGAAGATAAGAATAATATTTCCCTTTTAGGTTTATTGATAGGATTAAAACAATATTCACGAAAACTACTTGGGATCATAACTCATACATGGTAAGTAAGTACTCAGCAAAGTTTGCTTCATAAATAAAAACTTATTTTAAAAAAGTCAAAATAATTACAGAATAGCTCCTTATCATCCCAGCAATTGCTTGTCTAGATCTAATATCTTTCTCCGGAAAGATCACAACCATTGTGAAATAAACTTAAGTGAAGATGAGGGAAGAGAAAATAAAACACACTTGGGAAAGGTGCCCTGAAAGGGCCAAGTATGTGAGAAACGGCAGGAAGGAGGCCATTTTGTGGTAAACAGCTGTGTTCTTAACCCAAGGGACACACTCCTCATATGACGCCTTTGTGTTGTTAAGATGTGTGATAAAGGCCCCATTGGGAGGTTTTCCTTTGTTCTCCACTCTCATGGAGAGATCACATGTTATACTCACTTACTTAGAGACTCTCATCTCTAATTTGTTAAGAGCTGCAAGATTAAGACTGATGTAAAGTCTGAGAGCCAATAAGAAAAAATGAGTAAGCACACCCATTTCCCAAGGAAGATACTACTCACGGTGCCAGAAAATACACACACACACACACACATACACACACACACACACACACACACACAAAAGAAGCCTATATTACATGAAATTGCAGCATTTGGAAGTTTCTGACTATTATGAACTGCATTGTGTTTTCCCAAAATTTATATGTTGAAGCCTTAACCCCGATCCCAATGTGGCTGTATTTGGAGATGGGGCTTTTAAGAAGGTAATGAAGGGTAAGGAAGGTCTTGAGAGTGGGATTCTAGTCTGATCATATTGGTAACCTTATCAAGAGAGGAAGAAACACCAGAGATCTCTCTCCTAGTGAGAGGAGGTCATTGGCAAGCCAGCAAGAAAGGCCTCACCAGAAACAAACTCTGTCATTACCTTGACATCAGACTTCCAATCTACAGAACTGTTGAGAAAAAAATTCTATTTAAGTCACCCAGTCTGTGGTTTTCTATTGCAGCAGCCCAAGTAGACTTATCCACTAATATTTGTATTAAATTCTTTCCCATCCACCTATAAAAGTGATGGTTATATTTTCCCGGTTAAGAGTCAGAATGACTTTTTTTTTTTTTCTTTTGAGATGGAGTCTCGCTCTGTCACCCAGACTGGAGTGCAGTGGCACCATCTCGGCTAACTGCAAGCTCCACCTGCTGAATTCAAGCAATTCTCCTGCCTCAACCTCCCAAGTAGCTGGGATTACAGGAGCGTGCTGCCATGCCCTGCTAATATTTTTTTTTTGTTTGTATTTTTAGTAGAGATGGGGTTTCACTGTGTTAGTCAGGATGGTCTCCATATCCTGACCTTGTGATCCACCCTCCTCTACCTCCCAACATGCTGGGATTTCAGGCATGAGCCACCGCACCTGGCCAGGATGACTTTTAAGAGAAAAGATTTGTGTGTCTCTTTCAAGTCAAGTGGTCTGTTTTGGAGATGAAGTTTGGCTTCCCTACTTTAGACAAAAAGAAAAATTAATTACTTCCCCTCCCCCTGCCCCCCCTCACATATCCCTTGTTTTGTAAAGTGTCTTTATTAGGAGTCTCTTCCGTAAGTACCTCCCTCTAGACATTAAGCACGGGCAACGGGCATAGGGCCACAGGGAGACAAAGATCAGCCACACAGCCAAAAGCAGTGTGTGCTTAGCAATAACACTGGCTCTTTGTTAGAGGAATTTTACTCTTTTTCCTTCTGAAATTCTTTCTGGTTGAAAAATTTTTTACAATTCCATCTCCTTAGGCCAGTCACACTTGGTACATTTGGGCAAGGAGGGGGGCATAAGGCTGTGGCCTGCCCTGACGGATGAGGTTCTGTAGGACTGCAGGCTTAAGTGCTGCTGTGGCTTACACTGATAGAGAGTACTCATCTATTTATTCTCCCTTCCAAACAGTATTTTTGAGGATCTGGGTTAGAGTAGTCAAACAATAGCCAGAGTCTGCCCTCAGCTTATAAACTACTATGAAAATAGAGACTACCATATGAAAGCAACCAAATTAATAAATAAGAGACTTTCTGATGATGGGAAGTACTATAGAAAAGAACATAAGATAGAGGAATGGATGAATATAAGTTGTCATTTGGAGTGAGTCTGCACTGGGATCAGGAAGGCTTCTCTCAGGGATGACATCTGATACATAAGGAAGAATCAGTCATGCTGAGACGGGGAAGACGAATTCCAAGCAATTAGAACAGAGGCCCCATCAATGGAATTACCTTGTTTTGTTTAAAAATATTGATGAAGTTATGGACTGGCTGGGGCCAAGAGGGGTGCTGGATCAACAGAGCCATGCAGACCAAACTGAGTACTGTAAACTTAGTGCCTGAGAAATCATTGCAGCGGTTAGAGTTAAGTGAGTGACATGACCATATTTCATTTTAACAAGGATCACCCTGACTATAATACAATGACCCACAGGCCAAATCCAGCCTGTAGCATACTTTTGTAAATAGTTTGATTGGGACACAGTCATGTCCAGTCATTTAAATATTGTCTATAGCTGCTTTTGTGCTACAAAGGGAGAGTTGAGTGGTTGTGACAGAGACCTACCTTAAGGCCCACAAAACCTAAAATATTTACTACTGGTCCTTTGGAGGAAAAGTTGGTTGCGTGGCAGCAGGAGGCTGTGCAGTTATCCCTGGTGGAGGTGATGGTGGTGATGATGGCTTGGACCAAGCCGCAGGGTGGCACTATAGATATGGGGAGACAGAGAGATCTAGGACATGATTTGCAAGAAGAGCCGACTAAATTTGCTGGTGAATTAAACATCAAGGGAGATAGAGGAGAGGATTGAGAAGACTCAAAATATTTCTAGCTTTTTGGCTAGAATAACTGAGTGGGTAAGAAGGCCATCTGCTGAGATGGGGAGTTCTGGGGGAGGGGCAGCTCTGTGGGAAGAGTGAAAACGAAGGACTGTTGGAGAATGTTCAGTTTGAAATGCCTTTTTATAGGGCCTCTCTGTTGTTATTTTCTCAGTCCAGCACAAGAAATTGCAAAGCAACCCAATGACTTTTATCTCCTCCTTGTTCTATAACACAAACAAAAGCCGTGTGACCAATGGCATTATAGCTGGCACGTCCTTGGATGCTAAACCACAAACTATTTCAAGGTAGGGACCATGCCTCTAATTGCTCAAAATTAGATTTCTGTCTCTACCCCAGCACCTGACTCATAGTAGAAGCTCAATAAATATTGGTTTTGAAGTGAAGAAATAGTAACTGTTTACTGAGAACTTACAATGGCTCAGGAACTGAATAAGGCACTTAATAAAAGTTATATTACTTAATCTTTTCAAGAGTTCCTCAAGCTGGTTGCTGCTATACTAATTCTACATAAAGATTTAGAAACTGAGGCTTAGAGGAAAGGATGAAAAGCACAGATGCCTTCCCTACAGGGTTGAGTCAAGAAATATGAGTGGGTGAAGGGGACCATGTACTGAATAATGGTGACTGGCAAGGCAATGACCTTCCTTAAGTAAGTAATGGCTCCTCAGCTGCCACTGAGTGTTGCTCTGTGCAAATGCAACCACACGATATTGTCAAGTCTGATTTTTCAAGAGAAATTGAAAATCCGGTTTATTTTATAAATATGAACTTTCTCAGTTAAACATAAAATAAATTCTTTAATGCCTGCTCATTGTTCTAGAGCAGGCATTAAAGAATTCGGTCTTAGCAACTACCTCTCACACATTCCTCAGTGTACTAACCATCTTCCTTGTGGTAGCAAAGCTAATCTACCCCTTAGTAAACATTATTGGTGAGTCTGGTGTAACACATTGCGCCCATGTGTATTTCTTTTTGCTAAAGAAGTTTCTTATAATACTAAAGTTTCCACTAGGCACTTACGTTTTGTGTCTGGAACACCATCGGCATTTTCAGATGATGACCAGAGTGAAACTCCAAATCATATTGCCTGAGTGGCTAATGAATTCCTGTAGTCCTCCTAATGCAATGAGGCAACTACACTGACGTCACTGTGCCAACAAACCATGTGATTTTAGAATTAAAGATATTAAATGCTTCTCCTCTCCCTTTTTAAAGATTCAATTCTTGTTACTACCTTTGGTTTATGGAGACAAGTTACTCTATTGATGGTTCCAACTTAAAACAATTTCATAAAAGGGAGATTAAAATGCTATCATTGGCTTATGTTTTCAGTTTTCAGCACAACAACCTCTAATTTGTAACAAGGAGAAACATTTAAAGCAAGAGGATGTTTGAAGTGTCCAACAAAGTCAATCTGGTGAACAATTAATGAATGACTATTATATGCCAGGATGTGTGCTGGGCCCCAGGATACAAAACGAATAAGCCATTGCTTCCGCCCAGGAGCACTATCTTTCCAATGGAGGAGGAAGCCCCATAAAAATAATATATCGAGACACATGCTGCAATAGAAGGATTACAAAATACCCTGGGAACTAAGATAAAAGGATGATGAACAATGAGGACATGGTGGCAGAGCTGAGAGAAGTTTAGGTTAAGGAAAGCTACAGAGGAAAGGTTGCAACTCAGCTCTCACTTTAAGGATGACTAGAGTTTCAGAATTTAAGTTATAAGAGCTGCATTTTGGGTGATACAAGCAAACAGCTACTAAAAGTTTACCGTGAGTGAGGTATGATTGCACTCCTAACTCATTCCTCACAACAACCCAATTAAGATTGGGTTTTCAGTCTCCCAATCTTAGTATCAAGAAAGTGAGGCCCAGAAAGGTGAAGTAATTTATCAAGGGCTTCATAGCTAATTATTGTGAAAACTTCTATTCCAAGTCTATATAACTTGAAAGCCTGGGCTTTTAAACAATAAACGCTATCACAAGGTAGGGTAAGCAACATGTGGACATAAAATATTGTGGTTTGAGGACTAGAGATTAGGCCATTATGAGTGGAATGCATCAAGGAGCATTGGGGGTAGGTGTGCACATGAGGAGCAGCTGTGAATATTTCAGTGTAAGGCTTGCAAAGTAAACTGGGTGCAGATTTTATGACTATAGAGTTGGAGTGTTACTCCATAGGTAGCAAGGACTTTTGGGATGCTTGTAAGAATCAGAGTAACAAGATCAAGAATGAACTCATTAGACAAATCCAAGAGTTTTGAACAAAGTTTTGGAGAAACTAAATGCTGACAAATCTACTAGGAGGTTATGGAAACAATCCAGACAAAAGACAACAGTCTTAAATAAGGATACTGGCAGTGAGGACAAAGAAGATTAGGATGTCCCACCTTTTCAGACTGAGCCAATGTACATCTTATACATACTGATTTATGTCTCATGTCTCCCTAAAATGTATAAAATGTATAAAATGATGTCTCATGTCTCCCTAAAATGTATAAAACCAAGCCATACCCCAACTACTTTGGGCACACTTCATCAGGACCTCCTGAGGCTGTGTCACGGGCTCATCCTTAACCTCAGCAAAATACACTTTCTAAACTGATTGATGCCTGTCTCAGATACTTTTGGGTTCAGACACAATAGCAACACCCACAACAGTGATACATGGATGTTAACAATAACGTTTAATTTAATGTTAGGCACCATTCTTCTGAGTACCTCTGTAATTTGTTTTGTTAATTGGTTGAAACGAACCAAGGCAGATTAACTTTTATTTTTAAATTTTTTTTAGAGATAGGATCTCGCTATGTTGCCTAGGCTGGAGTGCGTTGCTACTCACAGGAGCAATCATAGCGCACTTCATAGTGAACTCCTGACCTCAAGCAATCCTCCCATCTCAGCTACCAGTGTAGTTGGGACTATTGGTCCATGCCAACGACCATGGCTCTTTTTTGAAAGTAACTAGTTCTTACACAAATAATGAATGACTAGGGTATCGGAGCATTCCATGATACTAGGATATAAGTCAATTAAACACATTCCCTTTGAAGAGTCACAGTGAAAACTGAGATCATTTAATTTATTCTGCATATATATGTATATCCTGTATTGCTCTAACAAAAAGGAACACAGGTTACTTGCAAATGTCCATGGGAAAGTATGAGAAATAATTGAGCATATCAGTGCAAAGGGAAGGGACCAATAGGAATATTTACATTCTTTTCAAAAAGGAATATTCTCTTTGACTACTAATAGTTTGAATATAATGAATTAAATGGAAGTACAATTATTTGAAAGAATTATTATTCTTTTCAAAGCACCTTATAGATTCATGTCGTGACTGAAGCATCAGAGAGAAGAATTCTATCAAAGACAATTTGTATTTGTGTTGACTTTACAGGAGAAATCACGTAAGTCAGTAAAGGTCAGTTTTAAAAAAAATGACAGGGAGGTGCGTGCCCTCACCCCTTACTCTGGTACACACAGATTAGAGCATTCTAACCACCCAGTCTTAGAATTATTGCAGATGTTACCTTCTGAGCTATTCAAAAAGGCTTTGTTCATGAAAAGTTCTCAGGGTTATAAAACATTAAACAGGAAAGACCTTGCTTGGTATGATGTGTTGTATTTATATTTCCTTTTGTTTGAGGAATTCAAAAAGCTTTACAAACAACATCTAGTAAATCTCTTTAAGATGGTTGCTCATGGGAATTCTTTTCCACTCAATGCAGACTGGGACAGGTAAAGGGAGAACAGACACTAAGAGAAGAAAAGGAGGGTGGATGGTAGCCACAGATCTCTAAAGTCACCATGGAGGTGCAGAGCTACTCACATTTATCCTCCTATGGGGCCTGTTAATATAAACAGCCCGTGCTCTACCCTTCCCATGTGGTAGCTGCTGTTTCTAGATTTACCATCTGTTAACACAGGTGCACAATAGAGAACAAAACACCGGAAGTGCAGAGTAGGAAGGCAAAGAACAGAAGACATGAAAAATCAACAATTACAAAGTACTGTCTGTGTTCTGTAAACTGTGCTAGATGCTGTCATATTTTATAGCAGGTGTTCAATAAATGCTTATTTTCTTCCCCTTCACATAATTTATGCCATTTGACTAAAGCAAATTGTTTTTTTTTTTTTTGGTAGAGAAAAGGAAGAGGGTCCCTGCGAATTAGTGTTGTTGATCATGAAAGAAATGAATGTATACATGCATAGAGGCATAAAGGGAAAGGACGACATAGTGTGGGATCATAGTCTGTTTACAAAGTCCATACAGTGATTACACCCAGGTAGGACCCATGCCATTCACAGAAAATATGACTATGAAAAATGAAGAACCTGAAGGATAGAGGTAGCCACTGGAACCAATAATGCAACTTTCCTGCAAACCTTTTTTCTAGTAAAGTGGACTATCAAGGGTGAGGGAGAAGTCGTCACAGGTGAAGTTGCTATCTTAGTTCTTGATGCTGATAGCAGAGCTGAGACCATGATGTGGCATTAGGAAAACTCTTCTTACTCTCCATCCACAGGATTAAAGGTGGTCCTTAAATTTGTATAAACATCTAAAGAAGACCTTCGAGAAGTAATAGCTTTCATGAGACAAGAGAGCTACTCAAATCAACTGAGTCAGGGATGGGATCTCACTGATTCTGGAGTCTAATAGTCCTTGGTGTGAATCCAGCCTCTGCCCTTTAACCTGAACCCAGTTATGTTATCTCTGGACCCCAGTTTCCTTATTTCTGATGTGAGTGATCATAATGATATGTAGAATAACTGACTTTCAGAGTCGTTGTGGTAACAATGAAATGCGATGATGCATATGGAAATTTAGCACAATGTCAGACATGGTAAGAATTTAACACATATTAATTGATGTTGGTAGCAATTTTTTAAAAATTCTGAGATGATAATGCAGTTGCACCTGAGGCTCCACATCAATCCACACAATTTTTAAAGTATTATGGTGGAGGGCGGAGCAAGATGGCCGAATAAGAACAGCTCCAGTCTCCAACTCCCAGCGCGAGCGACACAGAAGACCGGTGATTTCTGCATTTTCAACTGAGGTACTGGGGTTATCTCACTAAGGAGTGCCAGACAATCGGTGCTGGTCAGCTGCTGCAGCCCGACCAGCAAGAGCTGAAGCAGGGCGAGGCATTGCCTCACCTGGGAAGTGCATGGGGAAGGGAATCCCTTTTCCTAGCCAGGGGAACTGAGACACACAACACCTGGAAAATCGGGTAATTCCCACCCCAATACTGCGCTTTAAGCAAACGGGCACACCAGGAGAACATATCCCACACCTGGCCGGGAGAGTCCCACGGCCACAGAGCCTCCCTCATTGCTAACACAGCAGTCTGCAATCTAACCACAAGGCAGCAGCGAGGCTGAGGGAGGGGCGCCTGCCATTGCTGAGGCTTAAGTAGGTAAACAAAGCCGCTGGGAAGCTCGAACTGGGTGGAGCTCACAGCAGCTCAAGGAAACCTGCCTGTCTCTGTAGACTCCACCTCTGGGGACGC
>NW_016803289.1:2225656-2250416 GCF_001698545.2 Rhinopithecus bieti
TATACATATGTAACAAACCTGCACGTTATGCACTTGTACCCTAGAACTTAAAGTATAATAAAAAAAAGAAAGAAAGAAAATAAATAAATAAATAAAGTATTATGGTGATATTTGATAGAAATATGATGAAAATTTGACATATATGGAATCAACTTCAATCCACATGTTCTGTTTCTTCTTTTTTTGTCTTTTTGGACTGTATCAAGTACTAATATTGATTAACCTGTTTTTAATTTCAAAATATGAGCCATGCCATTTTTTAAACTCACGCATAAGCTGTATCATGTGCTATTTAACTTACAAAGGAAAAATTTGTCTATTAAAAGGTTATTCATCATGGACTTTATTTTACATAAAATAGTCAAATGTAGTAACACACGGTTTAGTAAAGATTCAAATAAATAATGAAGGTCTCTGAGGTTTAATTCCTCTAATGAGAACATGTAGAACATACTAATCAGAATATTGTCCACTAGTTTCCAATTTTACAACTTTATGTAAACAGTTACAGAAAACTCTGTGGCAATGTCACAACTAAATAATTTAAATAATTTCTGTTGGTAATGAAAAGGCATAGTGATTGCTAAATGCAAATGAAGGCTAATTTTAGGAGAGGTAAAATAACTTCTTTTAAAATACAAATTGAATGTTACATAGAACAAAGAAAAATAATTTGGAAAAAGTTACCTAATCTGTAGTTTATACCATATAACAAAATAAACTTCAGGCTGTTTAGTGAATTAACAATGAACTTCAAATCATAGAACAAAACTAGCTGAAAATGGACTATCAGATCTCTAAAGAGGCAATAATTCCAAATGTTTGAAAATAAAAACAGTAAATCACAAAGAAAAGGTTTAACAGAATTGAATACAAAAGTGTTTCTAGAACTAGAAATACCATTTGACCCAGCCATCCCATTACTGGGGATATAACCAAAGGATTATAAGTCATGCTGCTATAAAGACACATGCACACGTATGTTTACTGCGGCACTATTCACAATAGCAAAGTCTTGGAATCAACCCAACTGTCCATCAGTGACAGACTGGATTAAGAAAATGTGGCACATATACACCATGGAATACTATGCAGCCATAAAAAAGGATGAGTTCTTGTCCTTTGTAGGGACATGGTTGCAGCTGGTAACCATCATTCTCAGCAAACTACTGCAAGAACAGAAAACCAAATACCACATGTTCTCACTCATAGATGGGAATTGAACAACAAGATCACTTGGACACGGGAAGGGGAGCGTCACACACCGGGTCCTGTTGTAGGGAGGGGTAGGGGGGAGGGATAGCATTAGGAGACATACCTAATGTAAATGACGAGTTAATGGGTGCAGTACACCAACATGACACATGTATACATATGTAACAAACCTGCATGTTGTGCACATGTACCCTAGAACTTAAAGTATAAAAAAAAAAAAAAGAAACAGAACACTTCAGCTGCAATTTGAATGACAAGAAGCAGCTAACTTAATAAGGTAAGGAGAAGTGCAAGTCAAGAAAAGTGNATGGTTGCAGCTGGTAACCGTCATTCTCAGCAAACTACTGCAAGAACAGAAAACCAAATACCGCATGTTCTCACTCATAGGTGGGAATTGAATAACAAGATCACTTGGACACGGGAAGGGGAGCGTCACACACCGGGTCCTGTTGTAGGGAGGGGGTAGGGGGGAGGGATAGCATTAGGAGACATACCTAATGTAAATGACGAGTTAATGGGTGCAGTACACCAACATGACACATGTATACATATGTAACAAACCTGCATGTTGTGCACATGTACCCTAGAACTTAAAGTATAAAAAAAAAAAAAGAAACAGAACACTTCAGCTGCAATTTGAATGACAAGAAGCAGCTAACTTAATAAGGTAAGGAGAAGTGCAAGTCAAGAAAAGTGTGTCTGATTAACAGGAAGAGGAAGACATAAGGAAGAGGTCAGGAGAGAAGTCTGAGAAGTCAATTAGTAGGATTTGGTAAATTTTGACAAGGATTATGTTTAAAAGGGTCATTGTGTTCTATGTGAGGAGAATTTACCATACAGGGAAGAGAAGCAGGCAATCTCACTGGTGGGTTACTGAGGTAGTTCAGGCAGGGGAAGATGGCAGCCCTACATAGGAAGGTGGCAATAGAGATGGAAAAGTAGCCAGATTTAGGGAATGTTTTGAGGTGAAAGCAACAGGATTGTTAACAGATTGAATGAGAGTTATAAGAGAAAGAAAGAAATCAAGGACAGCTCTTCAAATTGGCTTTAAAAATGAATGCCATTTACTAAGATAGAGAGAAAGAAGGACAAGTTTGTGCTGGGCTGGAGCATGCACATGAGTAAAGAAGTCTACTTTGCCCCTGTGAAGATTGAAAGACTTATAAACACATTAGTGGAAATGTTAAATCAACAATTGAGTGTGAGCCTGGACTTTTGAGGGGAAGTCAGGACTGCAGACTGGTGTTATCCTAGAGATGGGGATGCATGAGATTACTTGGGGAGAATGTAGCTAGAAAACAAGGAAGTCAAGTGCTGAGCTTTGGTAAACCCAAATATTTAGAGATGAAAAGTAGAACAGGGACAAGAGAAGAGACAGTCAGTGAAAAAAAAAAAAAAAAAAAAAAAAAAAAAAAAAAAAAAAAAAAAAAATCACTCAGCGTGTACTTATCAAAACCATGAAGGGAAAGCCATTAATAAGAAAAGGGTGGTCAACAGCCTCATCTGAGAGGTCAATATAAGAAAAAGAAAGAAAAAAATGACTTTAGAATTAAGCATCAAGGGACAGAGTTTAAGGATTTGACAGATGCAATCTCGGTAGAATGATGACAATGGAAGCCCAACTGGGGCAGCTGTGGAGAAAGTGTGCAGTGAGTAGGCGTAAACACCTTTGAGAGAAGACTTTTTCAACAAATATTGCTGTAAAGGGTAGAATATAAATGGAATAATGATTGAAAGGGATGTTAAGCTCAAAGAATTTCTTTTAAGATGTGAGGTATGACAGCCTATTTATATGCTGATGTGAGTGATACAGTTGAGAGGAAGAAATAGATGATTCCAGAGAATGAGCAAATAATTGCAGGAGGAAAGACCTTGAGAGGTGAGAGGGGTGGGATCCAGAGCCCCTGGGTTCCTCGCTGGTCTGGAAAGGTACAGGGACACCCTCCCTTTGGGAAATGTATTAGGTTCCTATACCAAGACACATTAATTCTATGACCTCATATTTGTATTAGATAGGCTAGAAAGAAAGACAAGTAATTAAAAACATGTTACATAAAGACGCAGGGTGAATCTTCTTTCCTTTAGTATCTCTTAGTGTCTGCTTTTATACTAAATGGAATTTTTTTAAAGTAACGGATTCTCAAAAATGCTTCTAAATCAAGGTGTTCCCACCAGTTGTACAAGAAAAGCGCTGAAAATATACAAAACACCTGAGCTATTATATTTTGACCATGTAGTTCTTCTGATGGTAATCCAGCTCCTGTATTAATTCTTCATATATTTAATAAGTATCTACATAGTCTTCTTATGTGCCAAAATTGTTATAAGAATTTTATAAATAATGTATTTAATACTGAAAATGATATTGATTATGTAGGGAGCAGCACCATTTCCATTTCACACATGAGGAGTCTGGGGCACAGAGAGGTTAAGTACCTTAAGTCCACAGCCATACAGCAAGTCAGTTACCTGAGATTCAAACCCAGGCACTCTAATGGCCGACTCCTTGCCCTTAACCTCTCCACTATTTTGGATATACTATCTAACTTTATCTTACAACAAACTTACAAGAAAATATAATTATTCTATATTTAACAGCTGAGAAAAGTGGCACTTAGAAAAGTTAGGTGACTTTCTCAAGTGGCTAAGTGACTGGGCAAATATTCAAACTGGGTCTTTCTGTAAGTATGTATTATCGGCACTTAACACTAGACTAAGTGTTAGAGGCAGACAGTAAAAATGTTACATGTTTCGTCACTCAAAAATGCTAAATAAATATGAAAATAGTATAAAATGGACCTTTTAGTCATGGGAAAGAAAATAGGTAAATTATAATGATAATAAAAGTAATTAGACATTTAATGATATTATAAGCATGGATTTATAAGATGCTGGTAGTTAATAAGCTCAAGAATTTTATAATCTGAGTAAGTTTTATTACATTTGAAAGGCACTTTTAAAACATGGGATAAAATACTTATGTCTTATGAATATTTCCAAAATAACTCATGTTCATTGGGAAAAAATAGGCTTTACAGACAAGTGAAAAAAGAAAGGAAGGAAAGGAGGGAAGGTGAGAAGAAAGAAGAAAACTATATTTAGGAAGGATTTGAGGGTTTGTTGCATGTAACTCTTGACACTTACACATATGCACACATGCACAGACAAATAGATTTGCATACAAACAGAATCATACTATGTATATTTTTTAGTTACCTCCTTTTCTAACTAAAAGCATATTGAGAACATTTTCTAAAGCACTAAACATGATGCAAACCCTTTTTTATAGTTACATTATATACTAATGTTAGATTGTACTCTTACTGATGTAATTTTCTCCTATTGTTTAATGATTGGGCTGTATATTAGTTTGCTAGGGCTACCATAACAAAATACCCTCGACCAGGTGGCTTAAGCAACATAAATTCATCTTCTCACAGTTCTAGGGACTTGAAGTGCAAATCAAAGTGTTGGAAGGTTTAGATTCCCCTGATGTCTTTGTCCTTGCCTTTGAGACACCAGCTACCTTCTTGCTGTGTCCTCACGTGACCTTTTCTCTGTAGTACACAATCTGGGTGTCCCTTTCTCTTGTTATAAGGACACATGTCATATTGGATTAGGACTCAAACCTTATGACCTCATTTAACCTTAATTAGCTCCCTAAAGGGCCTGTCTCCAAATACAGTCACACTGAGGATTAGGGCTTTAACATATGAATTTGGGGGTAAAGGGACATAATTTAGTCCATAACAGGTTGTTTCCTAATTTCTGTTGGTATAAATCATTTGACAATAAATTATAAAGTGATTTTTATCCAATTATTTCCCACGGATATAATCCTAACAGTGTGATGTGATTGCTCGGTCAAAGGGTGTGTCATTTTAAGCCTTTTGTTATGAATTGAGAAGTTCCCATCAAAAATCTGGAAAGTTTTTTCCCTTTAAACTACTGCCAGGAGAGTTTGAGAATGAAAACACAACCATTCTAAGGAACAATATACATGTGGTGTAGAATTATCTAACCCTGAACTAAATCTTTGGTCAAGCCATCACCTCTTGATTGCCTACAACAAAGGGTGAGTAGCCTGAGACTACTCCAGTTCCAAACACCAGACCACAGGCAGCCAGTTTGTTCACTCCTGAGTTACATATGAATTTTGGGGGAGTAGAAGATAAATTGGTAAGGAAGTGAAGAGTTAGAATAGCCTGGATAGATGAGTTCAGACTGTTCAGACAGTCTTTGTTTTCTATATTCTAAATTACCCCCTTTCAGTTCTTCACATGGCATTTATGGGAAGATAAAACTCCCAGTTCACCCCATTGACAAAGAGAAGCACAGACAGAAGAGAGGGAATATTCTGGTTCATTTAGGGGCAACTATAGGCTGTCTTCTTTTTCTTCTGGCTATGCTCACACTGTTGAAGGACAACCTTTTCCTACTCAGCATTCTTTTTCATAAATAACTCTGTTCTGCTGTCTCTTGTTGGGGTCAAGTTACTACAGGCTTTTGAATATCCTAGATGCACTGCAGGAAATTAAATATGGAATCATTGCTTCTTCTTTGCATTTTGTCTCTGGAGTCTGGTACTTCCAAAATTGGGTAAACATTTTAATTTAGAGGTGGAGAAGAATCTGAAACTGAAATAGAAAGAAGGTAGGTTCTTTCACCCAGGGAATGGAGAGGGCTTAATAATAATTTCGGAGATAGAGGAGTAGTTTAATGAATTAGGCACTTTGAGCTGTAATGTAGTTTTATCTTCAGGAATATACCAAGAGAAGAATGAAAACTTGGCATGAATAGGGAAGGCCATTTAAAAGAAATAATCAAGAGTTGGTTATATTTAATGTTCACTACCACAAAATTTTACCTCAATTATGTTAAACCAAGCAAGAATAGAGAAAGGTAGAAAGTTACATCATGTTGTAAATGAGCTGCCACATTAAAGTCACCTAAGTGTCACCCAGCCAGACACCACGGAGGAATGGAAAATACTTAGAGACCAAGAGACAGATAGTTCTGTGAGTAAGCAGCTGCACAGCTTCAGGAACATACACAATCTCTCTGTTTCAGCCTCCTCTCATGACATATGAAGGTATTAATACCAACTTAGCAGAGTAATTGTCAGGCTTAAATGAGCAAATACACAAACACCTAGCATAGTACATGGCACACAGAATTTGTTCCTCAAACAGAGGTGTCCTTCCACTTCTGGGAGCAGAAGGAGGATTGCAGATTTTTCAAGGGTCTTTCAATCTTGATGTGGAATCTCGATGTTCCAATGAGAACATGTGAAACAAGGAGAACAATTATGCACTGAACAGTACCATAGTGACTACAAGTATGACAGGAATTCAGACAAGGGAGATCTGAGTGTGCTGGGCTACTCTGCCAGTGAAAGATTCGTCTAAATGTTGGGTCATAGATACTGGGGTTCCAGGAAAAGCAACATTAGAGAAGCAAATTGTGGAAAGAGGATATTGAAAGTGCGCGGGGTGGAGGTGGGATGCTGGAGCAAAGACACAAAAAATGGTAGGGATAATGAGTTAAGTAAAAGAGATTTAAAAAGCTTTTCAAATGATCCATAATTTATAGAAAGTGCAATTTGGCTAGGCGCAGCGGCTCATGCTCCTGTAATCCCAGCATTTTGGGAGGCCAAGGCGAGAGGATCACAAGGTCACGAGATCAAGACCATCCTAGTCAACACGGTGAAACCTCATCTCTACTAAAAATACAAAATTATCTGGGCCTGGTGGCGCACACCTATAGTCTCAGCTACTCAGAAGGCTGAGGCAGGAGAATTGCTTGAACCCGGGAGGCAGAGGTTGCAGTGAGCCAAGATCATGCCACTGCATTCCAGCCTGGCGACAGACAGAGCGGGACTCCGTCTAAAAAGGAAGGAAGGAAGGAAGGAAGGAAGGAAGGAAGGAAGGAAGGAAGGAAGGAAGGGAGGGAAGAGAGGGGCAATTCATGCTCATAATAGATACATTTTAAAAAATTGGAATGACCAAGAAGGTTTACAGTATGAACATGTACTGAATAAATACTAATAGATGAAATAATGGTTTATCACAATTCATTTGGGAAATAAGAAAAAGATCTGGGAATATAAACCAATTGGTCACACTTCCCAAAAAAGAAATGGCCCCAGTATTAATTTGTATGATGATTAGTAGATAGGACGTGAAGCTTTTTTCTGACTGATGATGACGATGTAATTACTTTGGTCCACTTAACATGACACCATGGCTTTCCCTTCAGTATCATTACAGTTTTAATCATGGCAGGACAGCACTGCTGGTCTTCACTTGGCATGTCTAAATCCTAGGGTTTTCATTTCCTGCATGTCTTTATGGTGAATTCCTTTAATTCACTCACATTAAAATAAAAAAGACCAAGGGAACAAAGGAATCACTTGCTTTAAAGGTGGAAAAAATATGAGCCTCGCTTTGCCCTACCTAATATCCATCAGGGACTTCCTAATGTTCAGGTAAAGACAACTTCTTAAAGTTCTTTTGGTTTGTTCCTTTTCATATTAACCAAGTAGTACGTGTTCATTGGCAAAATCTTGGGAAATGTAAGTCAACAAAATGAAAAATAAATAAATAAAATTCACCTGTAATTCCACCACCTAAACACTTTTATATTTTATATTTTCTTTAGGTCTTTTTTTCTATGCACATACAAACAAATTTTAATAGACATAGTGTTTTCAAATCTACATTTTCATTCAATATATTCTAAACATCTTTGTAGTTCACTGCAATTTTTTAATCTGTGATAATTTCTTAAACGTTTATAACATGTCCATCCTGTGATGCTCTCACTATATCTTCATTATATTCCAACCATTCAAGGCAATTTTATGCAGTTTTATACTTTGTAGCTAGTATTAAAAACTTAGAGGTTAAATGACTATGCATTTTTGAGGCATCTACTATTCCCTCACCCAACCTTGGGTTATGATCTATTCCTTAGGGTTGTGTTTCCCCCCATCTTTTCTTCTTCCCCCTCTCTGCGTCGCTTCCCTCAAAGAGACACTGTAGGCTAATGGGAGAATAAGTGAAGTCCATAAGTAATTGTAATCACTACCATTGGCAAATAAAAAGACTTTGGATTCAGAAGAGGATTTCTTCAATCACCTTGCAAACATGCCTACATATCTGAAGGCAAAGGAATTAAGAGATCTTTCTGTAGAAAGGAGGAAAAAAATAAGTAATGTCTTTTATCTCTCTCTTTTAACAATTAACAAAACAAAAATTAAGAATGGACAGGATGCCTGCTCATGTCATACAATCAGCTGGTAGCTGAACAAATATTAAACTCTGATTTCTGATTCCCAAATTTGTGCCTTTCCACTGTGTCACACTGATTTACTCTAAACAAATCAGAGCTGGGATAAGTGAATTTGGTACCAAAATAACAACTGTGGGAAAAGAACACTTGTCAAGTCAAGGGATTCTCTGTTTATGAGATATTCTTCTGACTCTATATACAACAGCGGTACATGCCCTGAGAGATGGGAGAGAAGGGAAAAGACAAGCTTTTATTTTTTTCATTTGATTTTTCCTTCTAAGGAGAGCTATATTCATCCTTTGATGAAAATATCACACATATGGGTAAGCTGGCTTCCAACATGGCCTCTAAAAAGGGAAAGCTAGACAGTGGCTTCCTGAATGTGCAAGTGCAAATATTTTGCAGAGCAGAGAATGCTCTTACCTTGGGGGTCCACTTAACACAGATTCATAATGCTGAGTGGAAAGTGGCCGTAATATGAACTTATAAAAGCCATTAAATAAACCAGAAACCTCTCAATGAGATCTGCCAATCCATCCTTCACCTTGTGTTTGCACATTGGCCTTAAGGATGCAGTATCTGGGCTGCAGCAGGGAAAAAAGTAGTCACTTCCTTTATGCATTGGACTGAATAGTTAGCCTGGCAGCATACCACATTCTATGCACTGTTTGATGTATAGCTTGAATTTAATGACCTGTTTGTTAAACTGAATGGCAGCATTGCGCGTGCACACGTGTCCACGCGCACACACACACACACACACACACATACACACAGTGAAAGAGAAAATGACAAAAGCTGATATTGCCTTATTACCTTGGGAAGCTTTACTATGACAAAGGACTGACAGAAAATGTAATGGACAGTCACCGAGTCATAAACACAGTGGTTTATAGCTGGAAGAGTCCTTGTAGATAATCCATCTCAAGACTTCCTATTTATTTAAAGAAAAATAAAGAATTTAAGGGATTTCCAATAGTTGTATAGGTTTCTGGCTCAGTGGCATTTGACCACACACCTAGAGAGAGTTTACAGATTATTTAATACCAGAGTTGGAGTACTGATAATCATAGCTCAAAGAAGAAAAATCCAAAGTGAAGGCAAGCAAATCAGAATCAATACTCTCATTAAGTATTCAGTGACCTTTTGCCTCCAGGTTTATATTTTCTCACTTTCTGGGTTGATTTTATGTATTAAATACAGAAAAAAAATAATGAAAGAGTCCCTTGACTATAACTGAAATCAATGTATCTAATGTGTTTTCCAATATTTATCATGCATATGCCCTCATTAGATTCACATGCAAGAAATGCTTCAAATTGGAAAAAAATCTTTAAAAAGTAGTTCGTAATTTCCCCTGTAGGATTTAACAGCAATTTCTTACTTCAGTCTTATATTCTGTTTTCTAATAGTTCCTAAGTGATGAAGTTTCAAGCATGCTGAAATTGATCACAGCAAACCATTCACTCTGCAAACTGATCTGTTTGTGTTGTTTTGTTCGCTTTATTTTAAAAATCCATTTTCTCGCATTATTCCCTGAATCATGGCCATTCATGGCTTGATTCCATGTAACTAACATTCTTCCTTAACTTTAAGGCAAGACAGGTTGCAAAACACCTACACACACATACACACCCACACACACACACTTTCAGGTTTGTAAACTCAATTTTCATGAATTTACTGTTTTTCTTCATTCATGTGCCTTGATTGATGTTCTTAAGTTTTCTTGTATAGATTTTTACATATTTGATACTCAATTTGTATATGTTCTTACGTTCTGACAAAGGCCTCTGGGTCTCTCAGCAAAATTTTAGTGCCTAAAGGCTTATAGCTTACTGTGCTTTTAGGATTCAGTTTTATTCATCTTTATAGGTTCCCTACTCACTACTTACTCCCGCACACATACACCTAACTTAGAAGAAGCCATCGTAGGTGTTAGAATTATTTTTAAACTTAATTATTCATTGTATTACAATCAAGGCCACAAATTTAACGAATACCTTTTGCATTCAACTTAAAATATATTTTTCAGTTCTGTTTCCATTCAAAATGTTCAAATATGTCTCTGGTTCCTAATTGAACAGGTTTATTAGGTGACATCATTTTAAAAAACAGATACTCTTTGGTAGTAATTTACATAAAAATAAGACACATGAGTTATTTTAACACTAATCACTGAGACGGGTTTGGTCAGATAGTATTAAAATATACTATCAAATGGCCAACATTACAGTGTGTAATAAACAGCATCAGGAAGTAGGCACTGTAAAATAATTCACATTCAGCTTTTACTTCCCCAATAAAGAACAAATATGATTTCACTTAAATAAGACTGTATCTTTATGGCAAACGTTAAAGTATTAAAATTTTGTTTGAGGTCCTGTCCTTTTGTGGCTGAATGGGAAACACATACTATCACAATGTTTGTAATGTTTTATTGTTAACTTTTTTGTTTATATACTGGTCTTCCAACATAAGGCTTTTGAAAATGGGATTCTGATCTTTATCCCATACACCTAGTATGAAAACAAGCATGAAGAAGCCATTTGGCTAACCATTTATTAGCTGGTTGAATTTGGGCATATTCCTTAACATTTCTCTTAGTTCCTCAAATACAGAGGTTCAAAGGGGAGTACAATAGTTCCTGCCTCAAAGATATTATGGTTGTCAAATGATCAGAACTCCGCCCGGCACACAGCAGGTGTTCATTCAATACTCCTCCTTTGTACAACTCAGGGAAGTGCCACTCACACAGTCCTCCCTAGAGTTGTGCCCCTCCGGAACCCACCCTCAAAGTGTGAGATGTCACCATCATCCTTATCGTCATCATGATTATTAGGCCCAAGAAGAGAAAGATTTTGTTTCACCTAAACTACAGAGAGGACAGCAAAAGTGTAAGCAGGTCCTTCATGACGAGGATGGCTGTGCCTACCTCCTAAAGGAAAAAAGCTCAGAATTCTGCAGATTGTGTATGGATTTTTGTTCTGTCATGTAATAATCCTTGTTGGAGCTTTTCAATAAAAATGGATTATGACTGAGCCACATAGTATTAAACTTGGATTTTTGTCTTATTACCATGTATTCAAATAATTACTATGAACTAAACCCACTATAGACTAATGAAAATAGGATGCTGAATATCCCAGAGAGAATTGAAATTTTAGTTTTAAAGAAATTAGGTACAAGAATGTCAATTGCATTAATTATATTATTGGGTTTCAAACTATTTTGAGACAAGATCTTTTCTTTTTTTCCAAAATATTAGGAAACCAATGAGTATTTTATGTAGAGCACCTGGATCCTATCCTCCTTGCCTTTTCCTTCTGTCTGGGGCTCACCAGAAATATTGTGTTTGTCTCTGTAAATCAGGTGGAACCGCTGCCCCAGCTGGAGCAAAACTGGATAGTCAAATATTTGGGTTTGTAGATGATTTAAACACATTGATATCAACATCTTTCCTTAAAATATTTATCACATTTTGTTAATTAAAGAAGTAAAATGCATTTTAGTAAATCTGGAAATCAGAGAACTCAAAGAAAAAAATTCTCATAAACTTACCACCTAGAACAAATTCCTCTTAATATTTTCATTTGCACTATTTTGGCCCATTAAAACATATGTGTATATGTTTGTGTAATTTTCTTTTCACAGAATTGGGATTAAATTCTATCTTATGATTTTTGACTTATTTAAAACTTAGACAAATCTTACATATTTTTTCTATACCTCTAAGCATTTTTCTATAACATACAGTTTAAAGGGCTTCATTGTATTCCACAGTTGGGATAGGTCACAATTAACTTATCACATATATGTGATCCATATATCTGTATATTTGACTATCCACAGTGACTCCACAGGACTTCTGAAAAATAAAAGTTTTGCTCCACCTGGGTCAGAGTTTCTAAATGGGTTTACACAGACAAACACAATTTCTGGTGAGCCATAGCAAAAAGGAAAGGAAAGGACAGCAGGATCCAGGCTGTCTACACAAAATACCCATTGGGTGTAGAGACAGACAACCAAATCGAAATTTCAGTCTCTCATCCAAACCTATTCTTGCCATAATTCCTCCTGTTTACTGTAAACAAAAAATTTAAACAAAAAAGCCTTGAGTTGCATGAATTTACACCATGTAAATGATAAGACCACAGAAACTATATTGTTCATGCATTAAATTTTGAAATATGTACTGCTCAGTCTATTTTGCAGTTGGGGATTTATCCAGAGGTGAAATTCCCATGAAACTGCTCTCTGGATCTAGAGGAAAAGAAAATGTTAATAGTTTAAAGAACTGTCAAATATACAGAACAAAATGTTTGTCTTTCTTATTTATTGCTTGAAAAAAGTAGGAAGGAAAATCAGATAATTTTTTAAAATATACATTTAATGCCTATTTAAATTTTGTTTTAAAAGTGAATCCTGGATTATACTGTACAAATACACAGAACTCACACAAAGTCTCTTAAGAGTTATTTAAACACAAAATCTCTGAATGGTTTCTATTAGGACTGGGATTCATTCTCTCCTTATTTTCTTTTTTTCACTGAGGAAAGTATGTTTATGTAGGCTTTGTTCTTGAATGTAGATTTAAGCAGAGTGTTGCTGTCCTTTTAGCAAAAATTGCATCTTGATGAATATTTAAGAATAACAATAACATTCAAATATATTTGCCTTTTTCTTCATTTACTTTAATTTTCAGAATCACAATTAAGGTTTCATTAGAGGGAAAATAGTTTAGCTTATTTGTTAAGAGCAACT
Source organism: Rhinopithecus bieti (assembly GCF_001698545.2). NCBI lineage: Eukaryota > Metazoa > Chordata > Mammalia > Primates > Cercopithecidae > Rhinopithecus > Rhinopithecus bieti. The sequence goes on from NW_016803289.1 coordinate 2,238,929, forward strand.
TTGCAGTCAGACAGAATTAAGGTCAGAATCTGGTTCCATCAGTCATTAGTTGGATGATCTAGAGTAAGTATTAATTTGCTTGACCTCAATATGCCTTAGTTTAGTTATGAATAAAATAAGAATAGAATCACTTTTTTCAAAGTGTGATGGTATAAGGTAGACAACAAATTTAGTGCAATGCTGGTATCTAGTAAGAGTAGTAAAGCAAAATAAAAACCAACACAAAACAAAAACTAGCATTAATGTCAAATATGTTTTGAAGGAAACCCTTAGATATATTTTAACCTGGATTTAGTCCAAAAAGTAAACTGCCACATCTCCATAGTTCCTACTTACTAATGTAAACATTATTATATTTGATTCATCAAATGAAAGATATATGTTGAGAAGAAAGGAAGGATTAAATACTGATTCAAAGCATTCTCATCACCTTATGCATTCGTAGTTTAGGCCCATTAGTTACAGTTCACACACATAAAGACTTGGACAGGGAACTGTAGTGCTACTTATGTTTCTCCTGTAATTGTTACATGCATTAACATTCCATTTATATTTGGCCCTTTATCCTTTTAAAAACATAAGTTCCTTTTGGACAGGGACCAGGGCTAACAATTGGAAGCCTGTAAATATTTTCTATCTTGAGGGTCTTCAATGAAGTTTTTGTGGTACTGCTGATGATGATAATAATATACCTGCAGGAGGTATCTGCTCATATTCCTCCCCCTACCACCAAAACGAAAAAGTTCTTCATTTATTTTGCTGTTTCCACATATGGGAACCATAGATTTGCTGGGACAGATACATATGAATGGAAAGATCTGATGAGGATAATCAAATGACCTAAGATATACATATTAATATATAATATCTACCCCACCTTTATTCTTGTGAGAATGTAAAGTATTAAAATTTTTTTATAACTTGTAAAATAAAGTATTAAACATATGTACATTGTGAAAAAATTGTCTTAGTCTACTAATTATGAAAGACATAAATAATTGCTGGGACATAAGGGGAAACATTTAAAGCTATAAATTATACTGTTGAAATGTCATTGGGATTGCCCACAAACCAGACCTAAAGCATTAAACTTCAGACAGATAATTCATTTTTAGCAAATGTTTGCCTGCAGGATTATTTCCTGGGTTCAGGATTTTCAGCTTCTATGTGAGTGAAACCTGAATGTCTACCTGAAGAACAATAAATATCAATTGTGAGGGGGTGGTGGGGGGCAGGGTAGGGATTTGAAGTAGCACAATATCCATCCAGAATACCCACAGTTCAACTCCGGATGCCTTGAAGAAAGGTGGCCTGGTGCTGCCAGATTTTCTTTTTTTTCTAGGAGGAGGAGATATTCTAATATCTGCTGAAATGTCAAAATTATAAAATTTGGACAAAAGTGTGTTTTAAAAAATACTGTGTTAGGAGCATATATTGCTTTGTACTAACATTTTACTCATGTTTACAAACACTTTTCTTGAGCTGGGTCCAGTCCACAAGGCTCCAGTTTGTAACCACTGTGCTGCATAATCAGACAGACTTTATTTTCATCTCAGTTCAAAAATCGCTAATTGAATGGCTTTGGGTATGAAATTTAACCTACCAAATCTTCATCTTTATTGGCAAAATGGGAAGAAAAATGCCTACTTCACCAGCCTGCTGTGAGAACTGCAGAAACAGGCATGGATGAAAATATTCAGCATACTAGATGCATAACAGATGCTCAAAGAGTTTAGATCTTCTCATTTTCTGGATAACTTAAAAAAGGAAGTTGCTTTTTTTTGTTCCTTTCATACTTGTTATATTCAGAGCACATCAGATATTCTTGTTATTAGGAAGGTCAGCGCTAACCCTTAACTACTGGAATAAATAGTTTTACTTGAATTATAAAGAAAATTCTAAACTGTGGGTCTCACTACATCTTCTTTTTTTTTTTTTTTTTTTTTTTTTTTTTTTTTTTTTTTTTTTTTTTGAGACAAGAGTCTGGCTCTGTCGCCCCGGCTGAGTGCAGTGGCGCGTCTAGCTCACCTGCAAGCTCGCTCCCGGTTTATGCCATTCCCCTGCCTCGGCCTCCCGAGTAGCTTGGGACTTACAGGCGCACCGCCATCCTCCGCCCGCCTAATTTTTGGTATTTTTTAGTAAGACGGGGTTCCCGGTAGCCAGGATCGGTCCTCAGACCTCCTGACTCGTGATCCGGCCGCGTCTCGGGCCTCCCAAGAAGTGGCTGGGATTAGCAGGCTTGAGGCCACCGCGCCCGCCCTCACATACATCTTCTAAAGAGTAAAGATGAGTCAGCATCAACTCTGAAAAAATTTTCAAATTTACCCAGGGGGAAGTGCATATTTGGCAAAAGTCTGTCTTGAACGAAATGTTTTTCCACTGCTTCATCAGCTACTCTCTGTCATAAGGATCCTTTCGTTAGTCAAACAGCACTTAAGCACCCCAAGAATATGGTTAGTGATGGCACCACGTGAACTGAGAAATGATCGATTCTGCTTAGATTACAGTTGACCACACAGCCAAAGATCAATGTTTCAAAGCAAGAGGATTATACAAAATAAATGTAGATAGTTCATGTTTTCAAACTATACATATATTAGTGAAAGTTCAGTTAGCAAATGATCAGTGACTGGCTAGAAATATTAATCTTATCTCTTTACTATGTTTCAGGGGCCTTGACTAAACCATGTAGGCTTGATTTCAAAAATTGTATGTAGGATGAAAGGAGAAAAATATAAAATCACATACCATAGTTAAAAGAGATTAAACAGTATACATGTAGTCATACTGTCCACATAAGAGTATTCGTATGAATCAGGCATGTTTAAGTGCATTTGGATATTAAACTCTTTTAAACCTGTACAGCGCAAAAACCCAAAGGTCACACTCAGATGCAATAATCGATTTCCCTTGTCGTAGGCTAATACTTCCCTTTCTCTTGTTTCAGAGTGTGGAATTGCACCCTGTAGGTCAAAAATGTGGACAATCTGGCTGAGAAAAGAGCAAGACAGGTACAGCATCCCTCTATGTAAAATCGATTGGGGGAAGGTATTCCTTGTTACTTCATTTTTTAAAAGCTGAGACTTATTTTCATTATTGCTAAATGGTTTAAGCATCTGGCTCAAAATACTCTGTATTCTAAATGTTATAGATGATTTTATTTAATGAAGTGCTTTAAAAGGAAGTCAAAATTCTAACGTTTTCCGTAATATAGCTAAAAATAATATATTCTCCAAAATACAAAACCCGTTTCATAGTTAATTAACTACAACTTAATTTACTCCTTAAAAGACAACAGGAAACAGAGACTGAGCCAGTGGTCAAAATAATTCCTTCCTTTGGGTTTAGGAAACTAGAACTGAGCAGATGATGGAGAAACCCCTGTAATTCCAGAGTACCCATTTTCATAATGTGAATTACCTAGCAAATCCTTAAGAAAGCAAGTTGAGGGCCTATAATATCTTCAAAACATCTAAATCCTTCTCTCTTTGTTGCCAATGTCAGTTAGCAGAATTAGCAGCTTGTGACTTCTCACATGAATTCTCAGATTGGATTGTTTAATATAAATTCTCCAAATTGGTTATCATCATATAAAAATTTGTTGACTGTTTTGCTCTTCATTTAATGGCTTATTGGTAGAATGAAGACAATAGCCTAGATTTTACAGAATGGTACTTATTTAAAATATTGTCGAGTTGTTTTCATGAGTATTCTTGCATTTAAAAGACCTAATAATTTCATTTTGGAAAATAGGTTCAAATTAGGTAAGCTTGACCTATGAGTAGGTTAAGGGCCTTAAATATACATCAGTGATGACTACAGAGTAAGGGCTCAGTTTTGTTTTTGGAATGTACCTCTCTCCATGAAGTGCTGCATAAGAAAGAGCCAGGTAAGAAATGCGAGTAAAAAACAATTGCCTGGTTTTTACGGTGGTTATAAGCATTTTGCAGGGGAACATTTCCAGTTTGGAAAAGAAGGCATGATGAAAATATCACCCTCTTCTCCTAAGCACATGCTCAGAGGCTTTTTTAGAGTCATAATTATCTCAGCAAAATTCCCTTATTGAAAATAATATCGAGTGGTTTTCTGGCCACAGAGTGTCAGCTAAAATTTGTCAGATTTGGTTTTCCATGCATATTCTAACTGAAATTGGACTCCAGAAATTCAAGTATTGCAGTAAGTGCTATGATCTTGATTTAGATGCCAAACAAAGAAAGGCAACAAAGGCTTTTTCCTCATACTTAAGTTACAGCATATCAGCAGGTTAGACACCCATAGAAATGGCTGTCCTCAGTGGTTCAAATGCATGTCCGTGTGTCTGCCAAGCTAACCCTCTTGTTCAAGTCACTCTTTTTATATTTGATTTCAAAACTCTCATGAAAGCAGGATGCTGCCTTAATTTACCTTTGGAGTGAGATGCATTTTTGATTCAACTTAATTTTGGATGGAGATATGATGGAATGATTTGTTTATCATTAGTGAATTTGGTAGAGCAGATTTCTAAAATAGCACAATAGCTGTGAGTGTGTATCACATAATTTACTGCTTATAATAATTAAATTACTAACTTATTTTAATAAATTACAGTAAATTAAAAGGTATTTGTTAATGATGTTACTATTTCTGACTTGCAATTCAATTTTAAATTGAAAATAAAAGATCCACGGAAGTGTTCATAATCTTTCTTACTTATGTCATAGCGTGTAGTGAGCAGTCTTTAATGATGGATTGTTAAGTGCTGTGATATATTACCTTTAAGAATCTGATTTTGCCTTATCAAAATCATAACATCCTGAGGATATGAATAAAATTCATTTTGCTTTTACAGTCAAATTAAAAGAATGAGAATCACAGTCGAAAGAGCAACTAGTTGAAGTCTCTTCTACAATCTTAGGCCAGGAGCCATTTAGGGGACCCTCATTCTTTCATTCATTCAGCCACTCAGTCAAACAGTCTTTACTGAGCATGCATGTTGTACCAAGGCATTCATTACAATTGGTGAACAACACAGTTTCATTTTCTGCCCTCATGGAGCTTACATTCTAGTGAAGAGTAGGGAAAGTAAATAAATAGCTCTGTAATTACAACTTTAGACATGTATTATGAAGGAAACACACAGGTTCCAGAGAGTAAAAGGGGAGATATACCAAAGGAATTTTCTCCAAGGTATTATGTTTAAAGCTCAGACTCAAAGTTTAAGAAGAGTCAACCATTCATATTTTAAAAAGGGGAAAGAGTCAGATGACTGGGGTTTTATTTGAAAACTATGACATACATGAATTCATTATGAAATAATGAATATAGTGAAAAAAATAGCAAAACTACATCTTGGTGATATGGTTTGGCTGTGTCCCCACCCAAATCTCATCCTGAATTGTAGTTCCCATAATCCTCACATGTTGTGGGAGGGACCCAGAAGGAGATAATTGGGCCTTAGGAGTGGCTTTCCCCATTCTATTCTCATGATAGTGAGTAAGTTCTCACGAGAGCTGATGGTTCTATAAGGGGCTTCCCCCTTCACTCAGCTCTCATTCTTCTCCCTCCTGCCACCATGTGAAGAAGGACATATTTGCTTTCTCTTCTGCCATGATGTAAGATTCCTGAGGCCTCCCCAGTCCTGCAGAACTGTGAGTCAATTAAATCTCTTTCCTTTATACATTACCCAGTCTTGAGTATGTCCTTATAGTAGCGTGAGAATGGAATAATACACTTGGTTTACTCCAAGAAGTCATTAAAATATCTTCCCATAACCGATTTGAGTTGCTTAACCAAGGTTAAAACTACAGGGCAGGCGGGGCATGGTGGCTCACGCCTGTAATCCCAGCACTTTGGGAGGCCCAGGCAGGCAGATCACTTGAGGTCAGGAGTTTAAGATCAGCCTGGCCAACATGGTAAAACCTCATCTCTACTAAAAATACAAAAATTTGCCAGGCATGGTGGTGTGCACCTGTAGTTCCAGTGCTCAGGAGGCTAAGGCACAAGAATCACTTGAATCCGGGAGGTGAAGGTTGCAGTGAACCAAGACCATGCCACTGCATTCCAGCCTGGGCAACAGAGTGAGACCCTATCTCAAAAATCATCATAATAATAATACATTAAAAACTAAAAAATAAAACTACAGGACATACCACTGCAACACTGGGGAAAACTAACATGAATCTGAAACAGATGTGTTTTTGTTTTTGTTTTTTAATTGTTGCTGATGTATGCACCTGGTGAAACTCCTCGTGCCTCAGGGATTTCACTGCCTTGGATTCAGACTTCATTTATTATCAGCAGACAAAGAATGACCAAGGTTAATTTAATACCAATTGTAAGATGCAGTGGCAGGTCAGGGTAACAGAGTTCATATTTCCTGAATATAATGCCTGACTCATGACTGCTTTAAATCAAGCAGAATCTATCTGTATCATAAGAGTTATTTAAAAGTAAAGTGTGAAGACTCCCAAGTGGGGGAAAAAACAGCTTGAATCATCAAGAAAAATGCATGTGGAAATTTAAAATTCAGTAGAGACACATTAGTTGACAACGATAGATGGCCACTATACATAAAGCAAAAGCAATATAAAACAATGCATAGAGTATGATCCATTTATGAAACTGTATGTCTGCATGTGTTTCTATGTGCATATACAAAAAGATCTAAAAGGAAATACTCCAAAATGCTAACAGTAATGATTTATTGATGGTAGGCTTATGAGTGGTTCTCATCTTCCCTTTACACATTTCTGTATTATCATTTTTCCATAATGAGGATGTATTATTTTGAAATATAAAAAAACTTGAAGCAACAAAATTTACTTGTAGTAATGAATAATAATTTAAAGAATTTTTTTTTAGTGTGACAGGACTCGTTTTTACTGAAAGTTAATTAATTATAAAGGACGCTTTTTCCAAATGTAGAATATGGTTCAATGCCATGATTTGCTATTTGGCCAGAGCTGAATTACCAAATACTTACACCAGTATGTGCCTAGGGCATTAATAAAGAAAAAGATACACCAGAAAATTAGAATATATGAAAACAAATAAATATTTTGATATTTCAGAAAATGTAGGAGCATTTGTTCAGAGAAAATATCAGAAAGTCGTTGAACTGATGTACACTTATTTTATAACAACATCATTTTTACTTTTAAGAATGTGTAGGTGGAGAGATAATTAGGACATATAGGTAGGAGGTGGCATAACTTTTTTCGAGATTCAGGACCTACAGAAAGTTTAATCTGATCCTAAACACAGAAAACAATGGTCACCTCCCAAACTCTATGTCATTAAAAATAAAAACAATATTTATCTATAAAATAAATGCATAGCAGTCCAACAAAGTTCTGATTTTCACCCAAACAAATGCTTCTAGGTTTTTCTGATATATCAAGAAGCCTAGATTTTCTCTAAAATACTTTTTTTTGTGTGTGTGAGCCATTTTGTTTTGTTTTGTTTCGTTTTCGTTTTTTGTTTGTTTGCCTGATACCCTATGCACATAGTTAGTGTATTCGGCAAATCGATATGGCCAAAGAACAAATTTTGGTACCTGAAATATTCAAATAAAATGAACCACACAACACAGATTAGTAAATTGAATTAAAGTTGTCTTACCAATTAAGAGTCAAATTGGTAAGATAATTCGCTACCTTTCTACTATGGTAGTTTGTACTCATGAGACTAGGGATCCAGCCTGTTACACCATTTATCAAACACAAATTTGGACAAGTCTACCCTCCCTGAATCTGTTTCCACTTACTTTAAAGAATTGTTATGCCACTAGCTTTGCTGATATGATAGAATTGAAATGATAGAATATAAATTGAAATTGATAGGCTATAAAATGAAAAGAATGGAAAATGACAGAATTATAAAACTTGTATTGATATACGGTGAAGTGATGGTACTAATTACAACTATATTGTTTTCAACACTAACTGTTTCATGGGTGTATATCTTATATTCTCCAAGGAAATTCTTTCTTGCAAGCATATGTAAATTCTGCTGGTCATATGAAAGCTCTGCAAATAGTTGTTAGTCAATTGATTAATTTACCCTGTTTGAAAGCACATTTTCCCTTGATAGAGTAATAGTGGAATGTGTAAACAGAGGGAACTGTAACACACTTCACAGAGTAACAACCAAGTATAAACCTAACACATTTCTTTCAGTAAAAGACCATCATTACGTTATTTATATTAAAACTTCCACAATAAGCTCCAACCATGAGAACCAAAGTATTGACTTTTCATGAACCAAAAAGAAATATAGAAAACTGTTTCACTCTCCAAATATTGTCTAAGTCATCCTGAAGCGGATTTGCAGCAGGTACATAAAATCAAAACATGTTCTGATGTCACTCAAAATGAGAAACACCCTATTACAAAGTGAGAAATTAATTAGTGTGTGTCTTAATTAAAACAAGTTTTACTAAAGGCTTACATACCAATCAAAATATTTAACCTTAATATTCTAACATGAATGACATTTTTAAGATAGTGTTTGAGTGGAAGATTAGTTTGTTAAACAGCACATTTAAGCATTAATTTGTATATATCTTTCATATAATTTGTTTTTTAAAAAAAACTGATGATTCTTGAATTATTTTGTATAGAGACCCCATTAAATAACACATTACATTTTTCAAGGTTAACTATACAATATGAGGTAATTTTAATATAGGTATTTGACATCACGCTCCATAAAGTTGCTGAGAAAGAAGGGCTCTTATGAAAAGATAAATGTTTAGTTTCCTGAATTTTGGCAGGATTACATGTAAATTTCTCTAGGAAGATGATCAGTTGATTTCTTTACAAATACCTAGATACTGTAATTTAGAAGCCAACCACAAAATGGAGTCTTACTGTTATAATCTAGAAGTGCCTGATCTTAAACAACTAATGTACTCTCTTAAATAAATGACTCACTCTAGAAAAAGCAAGAGAAGTTCTTGAGAAGGAAATCTAGTCCATCCTAGATAAACCCATATCTAGGTCATACTTTTGGAGGTTTTGATGAGAGAAGAGTACATTGCTTTATTTGATTAGCCAGTTGACTACTCACACTTACTATGAGGAACTTCTACATTTTTATATTTCTAATATTCATAATTCCTCATAAAGTTGAAGCCCATTGACCACATTTGAGGTTTTAAAAAATAGCAATAAGCAATGTCTTATGCTTATGCCCCATGCTCAGCTTATCTGAAACAAATGATTGCCATACTTCATTGTTCTCTTCTCCAAATGAAATAATCCTAGCTGATTTATTTATTTATTTATTATTATACTTTATGTTCTAGGGTACATGTGCACAACGTGCAGGTTTGTTACATATGAATCCTAGCTTTTAAAAATCTTTCCGCAGAGAGTTCAACTTCTAGTGCTTGAAACACACTTCACTTTTCGGCGGCCGCTTAACAAAGGCCATATAATTGTCTTAAAGAGTGGGGTCAAAAGCTAGACCTGTATTTCTATCAGGGTAATAGCTGACACATAGCTGAAACAGGCTATCCACAAGGAGTTTTAAGCACATGACCTAAGGGATTTGCCTCTGTTCAAACTGTACCAACTTTGCCTATAAAACCACCTCCAAACGAAAACTCAACAAGAAAGAAACAAAAACAACGCCCCAGGATATCTGCTTTTATTGCATGAAATGGGGTCAACTAGAACAAATCTTAATTTTTTACGTGTACTATAGACATATCTAACATTTTGATTTTTGGAAGTCAAGTGTTATCGCTAAAAGATTCAGGATACAATGTGTTATACAATTTGTTATAACATACAAGCCCAGTACCTCTTTTCTTGCCCTATTTCATATAGTTGTTACAATTAGGCACAAAGTAGCATGAGTTTACAAAGCTGTGGATCTATAATATATGACATGCTATGAGGACATGCACAATTAAGTCCCCAAGGGCCCTTCTCATGTATAAGCCAAATAGAACAATTATTCTCAGACAAATTAAACTATAAACCCGATTCAAATACATGTGAAAATTATAAATGTGGGGGGAGTATGTAGAATCAGATGCCAGACTAAAGCCCCAAATAATTGTCATTTTATATTGTAAAAAATGTCTGTACTGACAATGATATTGTTAGAGAAGAGACTAATGGATAAAACTATAATAGCCCATGTGGTAAATGTAATACTACTAATACACTTTACCTACATATTTTTTTCTGGCTTTAATTCAATGAAATCCATTATCCTGGGTGGGAATGGAACCTCCTCATCTCAGGGATCTTTCGTCTCCTGAGCTGCCTTAAAGCTTTGACATAATAAAAGGTCAAGCAGATCCCAGTAAGCATTTGTAAATTGCAATAGCTCCACACCACCCATTTCAGCTACAAGCCACACATTCTCCCGTTCAGCTTTGCTCACTCCCTGGTTTCATTTCATTGTATAAGCAGACTAATTTGGAAATGGCTGGGCTAGGGTGCTTGGGAATACCTAGATTTTCAAAACAATCCTACTTTCCTACTTTCTTACTTACAGAAGGAGACCCTTAATACAACATTTGAGAGACCTGTAAAATGGTTCCTGGATACTGAAGGAATGAACAGCAGATAGCAGCACTATTAAATAAAATGAATGCATTTCACCTGCCAGCTCAGCTGTGCTTCCTGGGACACAAGGCACAAACATGAAAAGGTTGGGGTGGCATTTCAAGAAAACTGGTTTGCTTCAACATTGATTTGGTAAGATGCTAGACACAAAATAATACCACAAGCCACCTCCCTTTCCCATCATTGTAAATTCAGAGTCCTCAATATCATCCCCCACAAACCCAATTAAAAATAAAGAGGCAGGCTACAAATTTGCATCTAGTTCTATGACACAGATCAAATCATAGGCATCTGTTCCAATTGGTCACAATGAAACTAAGAGACAATAACCAGAGTAAATTTCACATTAATCCAAATAAAGCCAATGAATAATAATATAAACCAGAAGCATAGTTTCAAAAGCATGCAAGTACTTCCAGGCATGCAAGGACATATCTAAACCATAAAAATGACTGCAAAGCACACCCTACATATGAATATGCTTCATAAATGCAATATAAATGCTAAACAACATGTGTATATATGATATATATATCCATAAGATATACATGTGTAAGTTCACAATCAAATCTACGTATAAAATAAAACTGGGTCTTGCAAATGATTTCTCAACAAGAGTACAAAATAAAATGTCAAATTCTGGGGCCACTTTTTCTAAGCAATCAATAAAATAAGCAAAACCACCTTATAATGAGTCTGAGAAGCTTATGAGACACCAAATGTATTTCTGAAGAAGGCCCAACCCGGTATGTGAGAGCTGCAAATGAAATGATTCCTTTCAATAACACCCTCTTCTTGTTGTTAGCTCTTTTTCCAACCCCTGATGCTGTTGCTAAGCTTAGGGAAAAAAGGCACCAAGTAGCTCAGTCTGCATTCTGAGCCAGTTAGAGATAAAATCAGAACACCTTTTTTTTTTTTTTTTTTTT
>NW_016803289.1:2253375-2284049 GCF_001698545.2 Rhinopithecus bieti
TTTTTTTTTTTTTTTTTTTTTAAACACAAGCGGTTGCCTTCTCACTTCTCTCTTCCTGGCAACGTTCCTCTCCCTCCATCCTCATCTCTGTCTCCACATCTCCCCCTTCTAGTCTGAGGCACGGGAGTCATTGTTCAAGTTCAGGCCAGAAATGTATACACAGGTCAAATAATAACACGCTAAACCAAGAAGGGAGCCCTACTGTTTCCTACTCACCATGCTGAGACCCGGAGAAGCTGTTTAAAGGAGGGAGAGATGCAAACTGAATCCATTTTCCTTGTGACCGAGTCGGATGCAGCCTCCGAACCCAACATCAGCAGCGGCTGCCGGTTTTTTTTTTTTTTCCTCTCTGTCTCTGGTTGGCGATAGTGCGAATAGGAACCACCCTTCCAGCCCCGCTAAAGTATCAGCAATAGAGGCGGCGGCGGCGGCAGCAGCAGCAGCATCACCAGTTGGGCCTCCTCCCTCTCGGAGGATGGGGTGAGCTCGGAAGCAGCCAGGAACTTGCAGCAGACACCTCCTCTGGCTCCTCCTCTCTCTCTCCCCCTCCCCCAGTGCCCCACCCCTGCTGCGGTAGAGGCTGCTGGCCCGGCAGCTGCTGGTTGCCATGGCAATGACCAATGATAAGCGACCAAGCTAAGGGGGAGGGGAGATGGGCGAAGCAAGCTGCAGGGTCTGGAGGGGAGAGAGAATATGTGCTGCTGCCCTCTGGGATGCTCTTGATCTCTCCTACCCTGGACTCCAGGTCTTTTAAAAAATGGGGCAAGGGTGGCTAGGCACGGGGAGAGAATAATTAAAATTGAATTGAAATCTAGATCGAAACATACGTAACCGCTTAGCTATTTTTTGCATTTTCTGTGGTTTTCCAATAAAATGTATGACATTTATTATCAGAAAAATAATAACAAATGTGAAGAAAATTATGTCGCATAACAGCAGATTATTATTACTTCCAAACGTGTTCGTCCTTTAGAGCATCTTTTACTCAATACCAGGCAACAAGGTTGTTAGAAAGCAAACAGAGTGGCTGGACTTTGTAAATAGATTAAGAATCTGGTTGATTCCTTTGCACTACTCCCGGCTTGTTCTCAGGTAAGTTACTTGGTTTCACTGTTTTTCCAGTTACCCTTCTGAAGAGGACTTGGAGGAAATTGACGCTTCCCTGAGGAAAAGTAAGTTGGGATAGAGACCGAAATTCCTTTCAACAACCACTATTCTCAGTAGCACCAGTTGGTGGACAGTTCCCAATCTTTTCAGAGTCAAACTCCTGGAGCATTCAATTTCCTGCAGGCAATTCCTGTCGTTTTCATGGATGCCCCTTTGGAGTTCCGAAGTCAGCTGGCAGTCAGGGTGGTGGGCAGGAAAAGGGGAAGTGAAGTCAGCAATGTCCAGTTTTAGGCGAGTTCTGTTTCTAACCATAATTGTAGATGACACGCGCATTTATCTCGTGCAGGGGTTGTAAAGATTGAATGAGATAATGCGCTAAAAGCTTTTGGCATGTAGTAAGTGTACAATACATATTTACTATTAGCGGAATGGTAGTACATTGTAGCCACCTCTTAATCTAAGGGTTTAAGGGGAATAACATGGCAATTTCAGGTAGGAGAAAAAATTAAGGTGAGAAAACCCAAAATACGTAACCATGATGATGATGGCAAAGACAGAGAGGCCCTAAGAGATTAAGTGAGATTAAGTGTTCTCTACATCTTGATATTTGAGGACATTGTAAATCTCAGAGGAGTTAGATACATTTCCCAAATTCACAACTGATAAACGACAGAGCCAGAATCAAAATGGTTTTTTTTTTTTTTTTTTTTTTTTTTTTTTGAGACGGAGTCTCTCTCTGTCGCCCAGGCTGGAGTGCAGTGGTACGATCTTCGCTCACTGCAAGCTCCGCCTCCCGGGTTCACGCCATTCTCCTGCCTCAGCCTACCGAGTAGCTGGGACTACAGGCGCCCGCCACCTCGCCGGGCTAGTTATTATTATTATTATTATTATTATTTGTATTGTTTAGTAGAGACGGGGTTTCACCGTGTTTGCCGGGATGGTCTCGATCTCCTGATCTCGTGATCCGCCCGCCTCGGCCTCCCCAAAATGGACTCTTCTAACACTTACATTTGCTCTCCTAACTACTACACGTTTCTGCCACTCCTCCATAAAATGGAAATAATCTTTGTTCTTAATCCACAGAGTTATTTACAGGTTCAAATGGAATTAACACAAGTTCCAGAGTCAGACGACCTAGGCTCCATTCCTAGTGCCAGTATTTACTATAGGTATAATTTGGAACGTATTTATTAACTTCCTCAAATCTATATTTCTTCATCTGTAAAAAGAAATAATCACAGAACCTCATGAGTCATTACAAAAACTAAACTAGATGATGTGTGTAAAATGTGCAGTGTTTAGCAGATAGGAAATGTTCAATAAATGTAGCTACAGTTAGTTGTTACTCATTTGTAAGTAACTAATATTAAAACATGAGAAGACTTTTTCCTGCATAGTGTCATTCTTGATGTCAGGGGCTTCTTCTAATAAAACCAGCTTGAAGATAACTAGGTGATGAGGGAAAGAGTTGCAGCACTTCCCCAGCATTTGACACTGGCTTTCCATCCACTTGGTGGGAAAGCCTGCAACTTCCTTTGTGTGTCCCCTGTCTTCTGTCAAAGCCTTGGCAACCACACAACCTGCAAACACTTCCAAGTCAGCATCACCTAGGTGTAATGTGTAACATAAAGGAATGGGATGTGATCATCTCACTTCTTTTAGTATTCCTGTATTTTATCTTCTGCTTTCTCCGCAGAGATGGTCTTATAAGTAAGCAGACCAGGAAGCTGCAGGCTGTAGAAGTTGTGACACACTAGATGACAGAACCCTCCACATTGTCTAGTTAATTAAATAGTTAATTTTATTAACTATGGTTATAGTTAATAAACTATAACCATATGGTTCATCCTTAGTGCTAGGAGCTAAATGACTAGGGGTGAGTGATTCTAGTTTTTTCCTCTCCTCCCATCGACATAAAACAATTGGTCAAGGGTCAACTGGTGAGAGAAAAGTTTGGAGTTTCCTATTTGAAGAAGTCTCCAATTTAACCATTCAAATACAACTTACTCATTTGTTTTTGGTCAGATCCAGGCAGCACTGTTATCATTATTTATTAATAGTTTTCCCTTATTTATTTTAATTATGATTGACCTGATTTGCTATGTATTCATTTTTAAATGAAATGTTTCTGTGACTTCAGCAAAACCTAAATGAAAATTGTCATGGTAAAGATAATGGACCCATGGGAAGGAAATGAAAACAAATTCTTAATTTTTTTAGTAAAACAAAGACTTCAGCTTTATTTATAATAATTTTAATTTAAAAGAAAGATTAAAACTCACACCTCTCTATTACCGTCTCCTCTCTTACCATGCACTATTTTTCTATATAACTGTATAGAAAATTAACATTAATAATATACTATATGATAATATAATACAGTATATTATAATATAACATTGCTTAATGTAGTATGCTATACTATAATGTGTACTACATTATATATTAGTAATATACTGCTTTTTTTGTGCTATTAAATTTCTTTACTTGTTTCTCCCTATCAGAACATAAACTATGAGAAGGCAGGGATTTTTATTTCTATGTTTGTTTGTGAGTGGTGAAATATTTGTTGAAGAATAAACCAGTAAATAAATAAAAGAATAACTTTCTGCATTGAATCATGGCTCTATAATTTATATATATAACTATATAATAATACATATAGTATCATTTGTTCAGATATATTGTTGATATTTCTCTAATTACTTAGATAATTATACTAATTACCTTATTTAGCACACATGCATGTTAACGTAATGTTTATCTGGCACAGATTTTAAAACTACACAGTTATGAAAGTAAAAAGGTTTGCTGAGGTATGTTCAAAGTCATCTAACATGTCCTCAGTGGGTAGGCATGGTGTTCTTTGGGCAACACTGATTTTTTTCTAAGAGCTTCTTGGTCAATAGTACTAATTGTGACCAAACTGTCTGCCTCTCCTGGGACTTTTCCAACTTTGACTTCTGAATTCTATGAGATGTCTGAAAAAGTACAGGGTATTGGTCTTGCCTCCAAAAGTGGCATTAAAATTTCAGGAGATACCACAGCATAATGGGAGGAAGCTGCAAAGTGTGGGCGCTGGAGACAGACTCCCTGGATTGAGTACAGGCTTTACCATTTCTTTTCTGAGTGACCTTGGACAAGTTGCTTTATTTCTCCGTGGCTCAGTTTCTTTATCTGTAGGACATGATGGCAATACCTACCCCACTGAATTATTGTTCTGTGGGATTTGTTTGCACCTTGAAACATTATTTATTATCTCATCGTGTTTGCGGGGCAGAAATCTGGGAGTGGCTTAGCTCAGAGCTTCTGGCTCAAAGCCTCTCATGAGGCTGTAAACAGTTGGCTGTGGTTGCTATCTCATATGAAGACTCGACTGAGTTCAGTGAGTCCAGACTCACTCCCAGGGTTGTTGGAAGTCTTTGGTCCCATTGAGTCGTTTTTGAAGTTTATGTGTGCAAAATATTAAGGAGTACCTGGCATGTAATAAATGATAAATCATATCATTATTGTTATAAACACAATTTTATTAGCTATGGTTATGCCTAGCACATTTTTCTGGATGCTTCCAAAGCACTCAGATCACTTGGGGTTATTCTAAAAGCTTGCTGTTACGGTTGCAGACCAGCTATCAAGACATAATGAGGAATTCTGGAGATGCTTATGTCACACTTAGTCAAAAGCCTGATTTCCCCCAAAAGGGGGCAAAAGCAAAGGCATTCATAAGTGACTATTGTTTATCCCCTGCCTTCTTTATAAGAGATTATTAATATATTATACATTTACAGAGAACATTAAATGTAAGCAGTAAGGATCTTCTTGAGTTTGCTAAGAATAAGAATCTCATTCTGACCTCATTGTATATCCTTTATCAATAGTATCAGTAAGCAAATATATTAGAACTCTCCTATGAACTCTACACTCTTATGGCCGATGATCTTACAGATGACTTCCTGCATAGCAAGTAGACACATTTGTGTTTGTTTAGTTTATTTCCTCTTGAGGTTCCTTTGTTGCCTCAACTCTTCAACCTTTAAAATGTATCCATTAACTCCTTCAGGGTATCTTCACTGATACGAGGGTTAGCATTGAAGCTAGGGTTCCCATTGTACTGTGACACATCCTAACTACACTTACATAGTGAATGGTAAATATTCTTTTATTTGTCTTTCCTTCTTATTTTAGTGCAAGGCCTTTGAGGTCAAGGTTAAAGTTCATCCATTCATTTATTGTTACTTAATCTAAGAGATGTTTATTGTTAGTTGCTATTGTGTGCTGTTACTAGTTACCAAAGATGTAGCTGTGAGTCAGGTAACATGAGAACTCCCCTCATGGAGCTTATGGTCTAAGAGGAAAGAGAGCTTATATAATTACTTAAAATAAATTATGTTGAGCACTACAATAGAGAAAATCAGGCAGCTCTGACAGCAGATAAAATAAAAGTATAATGTAGTTTGGAATCCCAGGGAAGATATTACTGGAGAGATTGTGGGGTGAAATGGGAGCAGGTGATTTGGAATATGCATGTAGATCCTGATATGTGAAAGAACATGGCATGCTGGTCAAATGTTGTTTAATCCTAATACCTAGCACAGAACATGGCACCTATTATGTGCCACCTACATGTTTGTCAAAAAAATCTGCCTTCTCCATCTCCCAACACATGTAAACACATAACTTCTTTCTTACATTTTTCTTCTGTTAATTTACTAAGGGAATTAGGGCTTGTCAATAGCTATGGAACTGACAAGCTGTATGAGATAAGAATGAATGAAAATAGGCCAAAGGATTAATTCTTCTAACAGTAGAAAAAAGAGATATGATGCTCACAGTAACTACTGCTCCATTTCAGATTTATTAAGTGAGATTTAGATGATAATACAAACTTTTGCTCTGAGGCTGAAATGAGAAGCAGTTTTTCCCTTTCAGGTCCTGGACAGTTGTATATTACCGTGGCAGATAATAGATTTTTAGGTTACCAAAAAATCAGGGACACCAAAGAAATGAGAAAACTTCTGTTTCAATGACCTTTTCCAAGATTTTACAATTAGCAATTTTACAAGTAAAAGCCAGTTTAATTTCAGTGTATGTATAGGTTTTATCATAACTTTAGTTTTATTTTAGTCATTTATGGGAAGCACCATAATTTTCATAATTTTTACAGTGCTTAGGAACTCAAAATGTCTTATTACATCACTGGGAGTAGAGAACACAAGCCAGAGAGTACAATAAACACATCATAGCACAGAGAAAAAACAGACATAGCTTTTCCCCTGTGGAGCTTAGAGTCAAACGTGTGGGATAGCCAAAGAACAAAAATCAAACCACTAAAATAGTAGCAAATTTTCACAAGTACTATGAAGCAAGGAAAGAAAGGATGAAGAAGGACTGAGGGTAGGGAAAATGGGAGTGACTCACTGAGGAGTGACATTCAAACTGAGAAATGACATTTGAATTATGCCAA
This sequence comes from Rhinopithecus bieti, assembly GCF_001698545.2. NCBI lineage: Eukaryota > Metazoa > Chordata > Mammalia > Primates > Cercopithecidae > Rhinopithecus > Rhinopithecus bieti. The sequence goes on from NW_016803289.1 coordinate 2,259,947, forward strand.
TCATGTAAGAGCTGAGAAAAGAGAGTTTCACGTGGATGGATGAGCTCTGAAGAAAAAGTTAGGAATGAGAAATACTTTTGAAGGCTGAAATACAGTGAGCAAGGGTGAAACTGGCATGAGGGGAAGTTTGGAAGGTGGGCAAGGGTCAACAAATTATTCAGCACCTTGAAGCCCACTGTAAGTTAATTAGAGTTTCTTAATTGCAATGAACAGCCATTGCAGAATTTAAATTTGGGTTAAAGCATTGTGGGAATGAACTGGTGGTGAGTGAAAGTGGATGCAGTTAGCATACTACAATAATCTAAGCCAGAGATGATACTTGTTAGATTAGGGTCGATATGGAGAAAACTGGACTGTTTCAAATGCATTTTAGAGGTAGAATTCTGGGGACTGCTGAGGGTTTGGATGTTGGGGTTGAGGGAGAGGGAGGTGTCAAGGATTACTTTTAAGTAGACAACTAACTTCTTTCATTTGAAAGGATACACTGTCAAGGTTCAGTTATCACCTTCTGTAATGAGGAAAGGCCTCAGAGCTCTGGCTCTGGGAAAATGTGGGGAAACTTAAGGTGTTCTAAATGTTCAACTCGTGGGACTCCTCTTCATGCCTCCCCAGGTTTAGTGCTTTTGAGAATTAGGCATAAACAACTTGTCAGTGGATCAGGCAAACCATCACTGAACTTACGCTGCTGCAATGAAAGCAACTTGGTTAAAAAGGGCAGGTGAGGCCCTGGATTTTCATTCAGAATGTTCCCAAGGACCTTAGAGGTGGGTTGCCAATAGGAAATGGCCTTCCTCTATCTACTCAGAGTGCGTTTTCTCCCACAGCTAACTTGGCCTCTTCCTCGATCACACGCCTGATCCTGTTACCTTCTAAACATGCGACCTTGTAACTGTATCTTCTGTGCCTCATTGTCCTGATCTATGAGGCCAGGATAATAATTGCCTTTGCTATTAAGTGGGGATTAAAATGAATTATGTTTGTAAAGGCCTGAGCACACGTCTGGCATGTAGAAGGGTCTCTTTAGTTCCAGCTGTTCTATTATATAATGCCCTCCCCCAGATCTGAATCTTTCTTATGAAAGCCTTGAGGGCCCTAGTCTTTTCCTTCAGGACCCCAGTGTTCGAACATTTTTCCTAATACCTCCCACCTCAAGACCCCCAAATAATCTTTTAGGTACTTCAAACAGCTAAGTACTTATTTTCCTTTGAAAGACATGCCAGGTACAGAGAGACTGATGGACAAAAGGGTTGCCGGAATGTGGCACTTACAGATTTCGTGATCTGTCTCACATGTTTATGAGCCAGCTTCCTTTAAATATTTATATCCTGTATTTGCATTTTATTACTATTTGATTTCATTCTTACAGTTGATCCGAAGTGTGAAATTGGGAGCCAACACTTCCATGTTAGAAAAAATGCACAATGAAGGAGTTTGAGTTTTGTGTTTTGTGTTGTTGGTTTTTTTTTTTTCTTTTCCCTGCCAAGGACACAAAACCTTGTGAGCTAATCTCTGAGATCTCTGTGTCTGCTCACTGCCCCACTGCCTCCTCATGGGACGTTTTGCTTAACATGTCCTTGGCTTTAGCTACTGCTACAAGCTGAAGGTCTTTCTCCTGAGATGCCTGAAACTAGTGGGTTTAATCCTGAATGAAGGCATTGGAAGAAAGGCAGGGCCAAGCCAAGAGAGAAGGATTTAGACTTCAGGGCAGCAGATTTCCTCATATTAACTCTTATAAACCTCTTTTACCCTAAGTCCAAATTCCTTCTTGTTTCCCACCATCCATTTCTCCTTCCAATACATTTCTCAATTCTTAATAAAACTCCAATCCATTTCTCAAATGAATCTATTAAACTCTTAACTCTAGCTGAAGTATAATTCTCAAAATGGCAATACCAAGATCCTTAGGCAAATACAAAATGAACTCACATCAATAACTTTATTAATTAATTAATGAGGTGTTAAAACCGACCCAAAGTACATTTGAGAAATTAGATTTTTATAGAAAATGTACAAATAAGAGGACAAGAGCAGGTTTACTTATACAACTCACTTGGACTTCAAGCTTGAGATAAAATTTTATACATACGATTGATCCAATTTATGACCTTGAATAAACTAAGCCAAAGGTTGACTTTTTGAGGTCATGATAGTCAGCCTTTGTATCACCTGAATCAACAGATTGATGAATATTTGTCTCTTCTACCTGTGAAAAACCTCACACTGGATGTTAAGGACACTATTATCTGATCCTGAAGTCGGAGAAATACAGTTTCATACCCTTTCTCCTAACTTTCCTTGGTCTTACCAGATTGTGTTTTAAACCCATCTGCTGAATCACAATATGGCCAAAGTTAGATATTAGAGTTCTTGTTTCAGCGATGTCTTCATCTCTCACAATATCCTTCCATCTTACAGCTATACATTTATAACAAAGAGATATATAACCAAAATATAGAGAGCAAAAAAGGAGAATGGATGAAAACAATGCTTTCAGGTAGACTACGCACCGGACCCTGAGCCACTCTTGACCGAGTGACACTGGGGGTGTGAGGCATGCTGTACTCTGTGTGGAAACTGAAAGATCCCTTCTACTTAACACATACACACACTGGGGCCCAAGAGATCCTGCTTTGACAACTCTTCCAGAAGAAGGTGAAGAGGATTGTTCCTACCTCACTCATAAATGTTAACATACAGAGGAAAGAGCTTTCTCCTTCTCTAAGAGAGCATAAAGTAGAGGTGAGAGTGAATTATCTTTACCTTGAAAGATACTGCTAAGCATTTTGATCTGACAAGGACTGGGGACATTGGTGGCCTGGGTGAACATGACGACCACTGTGCCATGGAGGATATGAGGACTCCTGCAGGATGACGGGATGCCCAGCAGACCATGTGTGAGGTGCTTGAGAAGCAACAGCAGCTGCATGCTTAGTGGCGCTGATGAAGGGCAGGTCCTTACATGCAGAGGCCAGAGGCTGATACACTGATTCTTGAGCTCATATAATAAACCTCTTGGGGACTTTAAGAGACACATTGAAGTGGAAGATGTGGAGGGCAGTTAGGGAATATATGCAGCAGGAATGTGGTCTTTCAGTGTGAATAGCTCCTTCATTCATCCAGATGAATCAGGGTTTGAGATATGAGGTTACATAGCAAATAGTTGGGTTTTTGTTTTTTTGTTTTTAAAGACAGGGTCATTCTCTGTCACCCAGGCTGGAATGCAGTGGCACAGTCACAACTCACTGCAGCCTTGAACTTCTGGACTCAAGCAATCCTCCTGCCTCAGCTTCCGAAGTAACTGGAACTACAGACGTGCACCACCGTGCCTTGCTAGTTTTCAAATAATTTGCAGAGATGGAGTCTGACTATGTTGGTTACGCTGGTCTCAAACTCTTGGCCTTAGGTGATCCTCCCGTCTTGGCATCCCAAAGTGCTGGAATTATAGGTGTGAGCCACTCAAATAGTTCTTGTTAAATTCCTTATCCAATCTTTCATATCTTCCTTGAGAACAGATAAGCCGAGCACGCTGTAGAAACACAGCGCAGCACTATACTACATCCCTATCATTTTACTTTTCGTGCTTCATTGCCTCTACATTAGAGCGCAGCGGGACAGTGGCAGAAAATACAGACGGTTTTATTTGTACGGTTTGCTCATGCCTGTATTTCCTGTTAATCCTATGGTTTGTCTTCATAAAAGAGAATTTCTTGGAACAGGAAGAAAAAGAGAGAAATGTTTGCTTCACAAATTCCCCTTGATTTGTCTAGAGTTGTCTGGCAGAGCCCTTCACAGCTCAGTGCTCAGAACTTCATGCTTCTCCTCTGTTCAACAGAACTGTAAACTCTGCGGACCCTGCTTCTCCAGGGTCCCTTCCAGTGGAAGCTCCTCTTGCAAAGCCTAACACTATGTAGTCATTGTTCTCCACAGAGTTATGATGATTGTGCTTTTGGGCAACGCAGAGAATCAGCAGACTTTATACCACAGAGAAACTCTTGGAGTCACTTACATCATCCCAACTCCTTGCATATGGAGATTTTATATTATGATGTAGGAAAGTGGGCCAGGCCCTGTTCAGAGTTTTGAATATTCTTCTTTCAATATGGGAGCAGAGTATCAGTGGTAAAATTCAAGACTCTTCTGTTATTTTTATTTATTTATTTTTGCGACATTGTCTTTCTCTGTCACCCAGGCTGGAGTGCAATGGCGCGATCTTGGCTCACTGCAACCTCTGCCTCCCGGGTTCAAGCGATTCTCCTGCCTCAGCCTCCTGAGTAGCTGGGACTGCAGGCACATGCCACCATGCCCGGCTAATTTTCTTTGTATTTTTAGTAGAGACGGGTTTCACTGTGTTAGCCAGGATGGTCTCAATCTCCTGACCTCATGATCCACCCGCCTCAGCCTCCCAAAGTGCTGGGATTACGGGCTTGAGCCACGGCGTCCGGTCAACTGTTCTGTTATTATGCCATCTTCTTATCTCCTGAAAGGTCTGGTGTGTAATAATGCTATAAATAGTGAATTTACTCTCCCCTTTCAGTCTACCATATTATTCTAGGTGAGGCTTTCAAAGTCACTACATTAGGAGCAAATTAACACTGAGTGAGAAAAATGTCACTGCTTTCTGCATTTCCAAATAGCTCAATTTCCAATCCTTTCTTATTTTACATATAGTCACTGAGTAAGTGGAGACCCAGAAAGGAGGAATAGGTTACATGGCTTCATTACTATTTCCCCCAGATTCTCAGAAGCTGTGATCTGCCTTTGTAAGATGGAACAATTTTTTAAATATAAGAGCAAAAGAAGATACAGCATATTGAGAATCATGTAAATTCCACTGTAATTCTAAAGATTTGCTGGCCTTCACAATCAGGAGTATATTTTTATTCTTCCTTTTGATACAATGGTGTGACTAATGACTATCTGGTTCAAACATCTAATTATTGGAATTAAGACACAGTGTGAATCAGATGCAATGGATCTCCTAATATTTTCTCCATTTTTCCAACCATTTCTGTCTTGGCCCTGGGATATTATAGCATAGAGAAGTCACAGAAGAGAAAAGTACTTTGCATTATACAATGTCCCAATTTCCCAGAATTTTCTGGAAAATGGCCTGGGTCTGACTTTATGCAGAGATCATGAGTATGGAGACAAGAGTACATTTGTTTTATGTGCCTTTCCTGAAGGAGAAGTCTTCATGTCCTAGACTTAAGTATGGGATATTAGACTTAGAAAGAATAATTTATACCTAATTATGGCCTCTGTGACCAAATTAGACCAAGTCAAAGGCCTGGCCTTTTATAGATCATAATAACAATGTTTCCTATTTCTTGAATAAAAGGTTGTAATAAATATTAAATTCTGTTTTTTGAGCCTCTGTCCCATGGATTATTCTGAATAAGGTGCTATAAATGAGATTTTAGAAGCAGATTGTATGACACCAAGATAAAGCAGCTGCAGGCTTAGGCTACTAACATCTCTTGTGCTTACCATTTTTAAAAAATCTAAGCCTTAACTAATCTATTACAAACTAATTCTTTGCTTCATTCAGTGTCCTCAACCTTCATACTTTCCTCTATTTGACACCCTATTCTCAGATCAGACAAACCCATGTATAAAACACAGGATGAGAAAATGATGATGATTGAGACTAACAATTCCAAGTACATGATAATTCTTAGTAACGTCTTAGTAATTCATAGTAATTTCTTAATCCAGGGACTAGTATGAGGGACCAAACCTAAAGGAGAATCCTAATGCTATTCCTCTCCTTTTCGTTTAACATGTATGTGAGTAATGTGTCACTGATATTCCTACTGTCCTCTCCTCCATCCACACCTTCGATAGAGAAGTGGCTCCAAGACTGTTATCAGGATTTCTGTAAAACCCTCAGTTTTGGGGAATTGCAGTTGGATGTGGATGAGAACTGCAACTGGAACCTTTCTTCCCCAATGAAAAGACTTTAGAAGACATTTCATTTAACTCTTTTCTCCAGTTTTGGTTCAATTAAAAGTTAATCAATGAAATGCTGAGTCTCGCCTCTCCCAATACTGTCCCCAGAACTTTGTAAGTCTAACCATCAAGGCCAGGATCTTTTCAGATCATGCCTTCTCATGGGACCTTTATGGTAGCCAAGAATCATCTCACTAAAGACAGACCACAGAGGAATAATAGAACTATTTGCTTTATATCATATACATTCTCATCTCTCCAAGATCCATTTCCACTCTAAATTTTCTTTGTGGCAAAATTTTAAGATGCAGTCTTTATAGGGAGATTTTTTTTTTTTTCATTGAGCCACCTTTCAGCACTGCAGACATGCTTGGAGGAAGTGTCTGTAATCCAAAGCTTATTATCAGGGACCAGTCTTTGAGACAAGAGTTCATGTCTATCTTAGAATTTGTACTCTGATTTGTGCTGACCCTTCTTTTTATGTCTCCCATATGCATTAGGGCAGATGGACAAACTTTACTGGGAAACACTTAGCCTGTCTTCTCTTAAAAGCTATAGGCAGAACTTGCCACATTAAGGTATGCATATTTTTAAGGCATAATGCTATTGCACACTTAATAGACTACAGTATAATGTAAACATAACTTTTATATACACTGGGAAACAAAAAAACTTCATATGACTTGCTTTATTTTGATATTCACTTTATTGTGGTGGTCTGGAGCAAACCTGTAACATCTCTGAAGTATGCCCATATATCGGGTTCAGTACTTTCTGCAGTTTTAGGCATCCACTGAGGGTGTTGGAACATATCCCCCAGATTAGGGGATAGAGGGGGCTACTGTATCTCTCTAATCAAGTGATCAAAGTTAACATCACCAAGAGTAGAATGAACAGACATCCTGTCTCTCTCTCTCTCTCCTTTTTTTTCTGAGACAAAATCTAACTCTGTCATCCAGGCTGGAATGTAGTGGCATGATCTTGGCTCACTGCAATCTCTGCCTCCTGGCTTCAAGTGATGAGTGACTTTCCTGCTTTAGCCTCCTGAGTAGCTGGGACTACAGGTGCACACCACCACGCCTGGCTAATTTTTGTATTTTTAGTGAAGACAGGGTTTCATCATGTTGGCCAAGCTGGTCTTGAACTCTTGACCTCAGGTGATCCACCTGCCTCAGCCTCCCAAAGTGCTGGGATTACAGGCGCGAGCCACCCCCGGCCCTGTGTCTTCTTAACATCATGCACTGAGAAGAACACAGCATCACTTCTGAGGTATTTCTACCAAAATGCATAATCTGATTCTAATCAGATAAAATAAGAGTTTTGTTTCTGTAATTGGTTAACTCCCCCAGGAAGATAAAGGCAACCAATAAATGACTGAGTAAAGAAAATGCACACAGTTAAGAGTAAATAAGTAAGGCAGGCGCTAGAAGAGATGAGATGTATGCTTTCTCCCTTTGACTCCGCAGCTCCTGCTTCATGGCTCGTATGTGACAAGAGTGCTCAGCTGAGTTTTTGAATGCCTGGGGTATCATCTTAGCACTGGACCTGGTCCAGCAACAATTTGCATTGTTGACCATATTTTGATGTAATTATTTTCAGTAAAGTATAGTTCAAATGTCTTGTAGAGCCTACTTACGTAAAGGAGTATAAAAACAACCAGACTCTGTGTTTTCCATCCTCTTATAAATCTTACTGCATTGGCACTGACATAATTTTTAGACCAGTCCATGCTAAAAGGAGCATTCTTCAAGTGTAGTGCAGTAAAGAGCATTTAGAATATGTTGTCTGGAATGGAGAAGAGTTTCCTACAAACAAGCACATCGGAAGAAAGACCCCAGTGAAAATGGCAGTGAGAGCAAGACTAACCAGTAGGTCAAGGCAAGCAAACACGGTGGGAACAAGTTAAAGATAGGGGCAGATTGCAGGATCCAGGTTCTGCAATACCATCCAGACAACATTATGCAAATCTTTAAAAAGAAGCCTTTTAGTAAGAGTCTCCCATTCATATTTGTAGTAATCTCAAAGGCCTGAGAACCAGTATTTCTGATAAAAAGAAAATTCTCATATGTTTTAGGAGAGATGCATCATCCCTGGTTTAAGTACTGAAAACTGGTAATTTTGTATTTACATAATGGCTTTAGAAATATTAGATTTTATATCAAAGACTAGATTAATTTGTGATCTAACATAAATAGTAACATAAAAGAGGTAACTTAAATAGCTCCCTCTTGTTCTAATGAAATATATTTTCCGTTGACTACAGACTGAGAGACATAGCAACGAGGAATGCAAACTCCTTTGATTCCATATGGTGAAATGAAAACCTTGGCTCATCCATCGTTCTTTACCAGTTGCTTTGAGCAAATAAATACAGAGCTCTATCCTAGGAGAAGTGACTCCAGTTTTCCTGGATTATCAATTCAAAATCCTCTTGTATGCAGCAAGGAGGACATACCGATTTAAATTAAGTTGATCTGGGACACTAATGTACATGTCTTAAACTTGGTCTGCCTGGGACAGCAGATACATCCAGCCACAAATATTGAGAAAACAGCAAGATGAACAGGTAAAGATAAGGGTTTAGAAGTGGCATCAAGTGCATGCCTAAATTAACCTGGGACTTGGCAGTGAGAATTACAGACCTTAGCTGAGATGAAGGGAAGGGAACACTAAAAATGGCCTTGACCTTGATGTGAGTATGATCTGAGCCCGGAAAATCTTACCTGAATGCTTCTTTGTTTTGCTGGGTCCTTTACCTTACATTTTCTGGCCAGTGTTGTCCTCAATGCCCCTATTTGTGTGCTTTTCATTTTCTTACACATAAAGTGATCTCTCCAAGTTCAGGGGGAGCAACTGATTCTAGGAATCCTTACGCATCCAAAGGCAATTGCTGATGATTGTCCTGGGGATGTTTAACCGGTTCCTGTAAGGTGGTGGAGGCATTATGCAGGAGAAACTTAAGTGCATACCCCTCTCTACTTTTTCATTTCCAAGGGGAATTAGACAGCTTGGGATTTTGTGGATGTCCAAGGGTAGACATCAGAAGTCAAGGAGGACAGAGGCTGATGTTTCCATCGATGCCCAATATTCTGTTTTCCTTTTCGAAGAGAGAAAAAGGAGCAGTCCCTAAAATTCTCTAATTCTGGTTAGCTTGTGGCAAGGCCACAGTGGACATCATAAACACCACCAGGTCTTCCCGCCTAGGTCTTCTACGTTCTAAGAGTAACTTTGTGTTGGGCCATACAGGGCTGTCCAGGTTACATGGGCCATAGTGGGAAGGGCAGTGTTAACTGCTGGGTAAACTTCACCCTTTCTAGGTAAATTTACAGGAAAAGGCAGAGTTATCTGCTGGGTAAGTCTTCACCCTTTCTAGGTAAATTCACAGTTTCCTCTCTTGAGACCAAAACATTAGACCTTCCCACTGCTCAACTAATTCTGCCATAGTGGCAAACTCTTCCTTAACTTTTGGCCTACCACCTGAAACTGATCCCCAGGTAATGCTGTCTCAAGAAAGCAAGTGCTACCTAGGGGTTTGAAGGCCTCACTCTCTGTCCTAGCCTGGCTTGGTGACACTCCAAGGGAGTGTCACACATGTTCCTTAGAAGAGGTTGAATTATTTCTCTTTTGTCATTCACAACCTAACATCATTGATACAAGTCTCTCTCCAGTATGTCTAATTGGAAGTACTTTACATTAGGTGAGTAACTTCTGGCCTTTGACTCTGAATGTTTGAGAGAAAAATTCTATCTAGATTTCTAAAGCTATCACTTGATAAGCCTCCTCCTTCCTAGTCAGATGGGTGAAATACTCATGTTAGTTCTTAAAGACACAATCTGTAGAGACGTGCTTCCTTCTCTTGCAGTAGAACTGTAGCTTTATGTGGTCAGACTCAATAGGGAAAAGCAGGACTTATGCAGAGAAGTAATTGCATATGTTACCCTGGGGCAGGCCTTGGAAACGTGTTGGGAATAGAGATGTGAAACGAGGGAGACCTGTACCACAGGGATGATATCTTTGAGAACAGTGACAATATTTTCCTTGAAGATGACTTGCCCCGATGCTTATGCTTGTTTCCCCATGCCTTACGTGTTCCTCTGCTCTGGCCCTTGAGAAGCTCTGTTATATCACCATTCTACACTGCAAGCAGGGTTGCCAATAGGCACCAGTTCCCAGTACCACGTCCTTGCCTCTGTTGATGGCTGTGCTTTCTTTTTTAATGGGCAGTGGCCGTTTCTCCCATTCTACTGTGTCTAGAACTTTATCTGTTGAACATAAGGAGCAGTTAATCCAGGGATCTCCTATGATCAGGACACTTTGCTGAGTTATGCTTGCAATCAGCAGCAGTCCCATAGAGGAGGCTGCTGCAGGATTGAGTATCTGGGCACTCTATGCCTTTGGACTCACAAAGGACCACTCATTAGCAGTAACAGTAGGGATAGAGAGTCTCTGGATAAGGAGAAGGCATCATTGGCATTCTTCTTCCTTCTCCAGACTTAGCATCCCCTCTTTGTACTATCTAATAGTTCCACCACATTCTTTACTTTCTTCAACCTGGTTTTTTCTTTCCTTGAGAGGATTCTGATTCAGCAGAGCAAAGAAGGGGAGTGGTGCTCCTTTTCTAGGATCTGTCAACACAGTAGCTTAATCTCCAGATAGGATTCTGACTCGTCACCCTCAGCTTGGACCTATAACTTGCCTAACCATCCCCTTCAGAGCTTCCCAGATTTGCATTTAAGTACCTATCCCTGGTACTTAATCCCAGTTAATTAAATGGTATGTGATAATTCCAAGTTAATTAAATTACATTTGAATTGCAGTTCTATAGACTTTGGAACTTCTATTCTTTACATGGCAGGGGAATGTGCACAGATAATGATATGGTTTGGCTGTGTCCCCACCGAAATCAAATTGAATTGTATCTCACAGAATTCCCACATATTGTGGGAGGGACTCAGGGGGAGGTAATTGAATCATAAGGGCCAGTCTTTACTGTGCTATTCTCATGATAGTGAATAAGTCTCACAAGATCTGATGGGTTTTTCAGGGGTTTCTGCTTTCCTTCTTCCTCATTTTTCTCTTGCCACTGCCATGTAAGAAGTGCCTTTCACCTCCTGCCATGATTCTGAGGCCTCCCCAGTCATGTGGAACTGTAAATCCAATTAAACCTCTTTTTCTTCCCAGTCTTCTGTATGTCTTTGTCAGCAGTGTGAAAACAGACTATTACAGATCATGCTTATAATGTCTGGTAAACTAAGTTTTTAGTTGTAGATGCAGATGTTGGGATAATGGGACTACCTTGTCAGTGACCTTGACCGTGGGAGGGAGACACTGAACTATGTCTCTCTGGGAATGGAGAGACAGGGAGGGAAAATGAGTAGAAAAAAAGGCGCAAAATACTCTAGAGGAATAGAGGTCTCATTAGAGAGTGGGAGAGGGAGAAAGAGAAAGTTTATGAGAGAGAGAGAAAGAGAGATGTTAGAGAAGAGGAACAAAAGAAGAGAGTAGATAGAAACATCCAATCCCTTATAGCAGTCAGATAGCCGCACTGCTATTGATTCCGTCTTTTTTTCTTAAACCATTTAATTTCATAAGCAAATAATTTGCATACTTCAGTTTACATAATTATTTTAATTCTTTGGGCAAGCTTATATTCATTATTTCACTTTTAAGGACACTTACCCTGAAGGGTAATTTTAACTTGCCTAAGATCCCATGACTGCTGTTTCATTATGAATCACTGTTTCTCCAGGTGAGATGGTCAGCCCAATTTCCCAAACAATATTCCCGTCTAGGGTGGAAAATGGTGACTAGAAAGAGCAAACAACCTTGGAAAATAGTTTATTACACATTATATAAATGAGAGATTCATGTCTATGTCAGTTAGTGCCAAGCCCAGAAATCAGAGGTCGTTGTAAATATTTCAAGCAAAGAGGGATTTAATGCAATTGGTTCCAGTGCTCTCAGAAACATTGAAAGAACACAGAAAAGAAGAGTGTTATACAGACACTGGAAGCTGCGATTGAACCTGGACTGAAGCCTAGCTGCCCTTGCCCTCTGTCTGCCGGAGGTGCTGCCATTGATGCTGAAACTGCATCCCTGCAGCTGAGCGGGAAATTTAGGAGTTTATCTTCCTGCTGCTGCGGCTGAATGCATGACCGCTGCATTCTACAGCTGGATCCAAAAAACACACCAAAAAAAAACGCGCCGACTCGCCAGAGACCTCGCAGAGACAGATATTAATAATCCTAGCGCTGCATGCTGATGCATTGATAGAACTACTCACTTAATCAGATTAACACCACTCCACAGACTGATCAGAGAAGGCAGGAGTATTAATAATAACTGCGAATAAGATAGATAAGATGCAATATCGCTGCTATACTTATCAGTTAAATCCCCACCATAGCTGATCAGAAACGAAAGAGAAAGAGAAAAGTTTTATAATCCATAGCAACCAAAGCAGAGAGAGAAGGGGGAGCGAGGGAAGGGAGGAGCGGGAGGGCACGAGAGAGGCAGAGGAACGCAAGGAGAGAGGGACGGACAGGGAACGGGGAGGAGGGAGCGAGGAGAGGGAAGGAAGGGAGGGGAAGGGGGGGGGGGGAGAGGGGGGAGAGGGGGAGGGGGGGGGGGCTGCTGCTGAATGCATTGCTGCTACTCTTTCAGTTAAATCCCCACCACTACAGCTGATCAGGAAAGGCAGGAGTTTATAATCCTGCTGCTGCTCCTGCTGCTGCTGCTGAATGCATTGCTGCTACTTCTTCAGTTGGATTCATACCACTGCAGCTGAGCAGAAAGTCAGGAGATTACACTTCTACTGATGTTGCTACCACATTTTGATGTACCATTAATAGTCGAAAATCAAATGGTTTTCCTCGTCTTCCATACTATATTCTCTCAGCCTCCACTGTCAGTGAAAACTGGAAAAAGTGGTTTTCAGGCTCCCATTTCTGCCAGTTATTCAGAAAAGAGTACTACAGAGTAGGGGTAGAGCTGGCAATTAATAGACAGATAGTCAACATAGTTCACCTCTTGCTTATACAGTGTCCATTTGCCTCCCTTGTACCCTTATTTAAATTTCATTCAACAACAATCACAACAATGTGGTGCTTTTACCTAACATAAGTAACGATTTTGCATACAAACAGAAAAGTTGTCACTCTGGATATTCTGTAATTTAAATACTAAATTGCACAATAGCCATCATCCCACTTTATATATAAAATAGGATAAGATAGGGAGAGACAAAAAAGGAAACAGCTGATTAACATACACAAATATTGGATAACAGGCAAGGAATAAATCATGTGTAACTGCAGTCATCACTTCTATGATTGTTTGCAGGTCATCAGCTTCTGGTGATAGTTGCAAATCCCTCTTCTGCTCATTCTATGTTTCCTTTTTTTTTTTTTTTTTTGAAATAGAGTCTCACTCTGTTGCCCAGGCTAGAGTGCAGTGGTGTGAACAACACAGCTTACTGTAACCTCAGCCTACTGGGTTCAAGTGATCCTCCCCTCTCTGTCTCCCGAGTAACTGACACCACAAACATGCACCACCATGCCTGGCTATTTTTTAAAATTTCTGTAGAGAGAAGAGTTCTTGCCATGTTGCCCAGGCTTGTCTTGAACTCATGCGTTCAAGCCGTCCTCCTGCCTTGGCCTCCCAATGTCTGGGATTACAGGCATGAGTCAACACACCTGGCATCATGTTTCCTTTAACCTCAAGCAGGTCCTCGTCAGGTTGATATTATTATTATTATTTGTTATTTTGAGATGGAGTCTCGCTCTGTCACCCAGGCTGCAGTGCAGTGGTGCCATCTCGGCTCAGTGCAAGCTCTGCCTCCTGGGTTCATGCCATTCTCCTGCCTCAGCCTCCTGAGTAGCTGGGACTGAAGGTGCCTGCCACCATGCCTGGCTAATTTTGTTTTTGTATTTTTAGTAGAGATGGGGTTTCACTGTGTTAGCTAGGATGGTCTCGATCTTCTGACCTTGTGATCCACCCACCTTGGCCTCCCAAAGTGCTGGAATTACAGGCGTGAGCCACCACGCCTGGTCTCTCAGGTTGATATTCTTTACTTGGTGATGTAATTCAAACTGTAGTTCTTGAAGAGTCTGAGCCCCTAGTAGTCCTCTTGGTTGAGTTGCTATAGTTTTCCATTAACTTTTATTATTGGAGGCACTTCAGAGAATCTCTTGGGTTCTATATGTTGTCAACCATGTCCCATTGTGGAGAACATTGTATTTTCCCTTAATAGAGGTCAGTCACCTCATTTTGCCTGTGGCTTCAGTGACATGAGGATTCCTCAAAAGGCCAGGTGATAGTCTTATCTTTTAGATCGATGAAACCATCACGTCATGTGGTAGAAGTGTTCTCCTTTTGGAATTAAGACCTTAAAAGAAGCAGAGCTTAAATTTATAGGGCTAGGAAATTGAAATTTTTCAAGCTGGTCATTGAGTATACTTCTATCTCCTGATTTCCATAACTGTGAAATCTAGCAATCATTAAAAAAAAAGCATCATATTTTGACTGCTGGTTCAAAGAATATACCACATTCTTTGGGATAGCATCACATCTTTGTCTTTGAAGGATGTTTTTGTTTGTTTATTTGTGTGTGTGTGTGTGTGTGTGTGTGTTTGTTTTGAGATAGAGTCTTGCCCTGTCACCCAGGCTGGAGTACAGTGGAACACACGTGGCTCACTGTAGCCTCGACCTCCTGGGTTAAAGTGATCCTCTTGCCCAGCCTCCCAAGTAGCTGAGACTACAGGCATGCACCACCATGCCTGACTACGTTTTTTTTATTTTTGTAGAGACGGGGGTCCCACTACGTTTTCCAGGCTGGTTGGGGAGTGTTTTCAGTCAGAAAGCAATATGACTACATCTTCAGTAGGCCATTCTAATGCTCCGCAGAGCCAAGTGTTTCTGGATAATGGAGCACATGGCAAGATCAGTACATTTAATGAGTGTCAGCCCATTGACCCACTTTGTTTTCTATGGAATACATTCATTGGTCACCAATTGTGGTAGGCTGGACAGTGACGCCCCAATATGTCTACCTAGTAATCCCCTAAACCTGTAAATGTATTATATTGTATAGAAAAAGAGATTTTGCATATGCACTTAAGCTAAGAATCTTGAGATGAGAATATACTGGATTGTCTGGGTGGTCCCAATGATACAAGTGTTCTTATTTTTATTTTTATTTTTTTGAATCAGGGTCTTGCTCTGTCACCCAGGCTGGTGTGCAGTGGCACTATCTTGACTCACTGCAGCCTCCACCTTCTGCGCTCCAGCGATCCTCCCATCTTAGTCTCCTGAGTAGCTGAGATTACAGGCACATGCCACCACGGCCGGCTAATTTTCATATTTTTCATAGAGATAGGGTTTCATCATGTTGCTGAGGCTGATCTTGAGCTCCTGGGCTCACGCAATCTGACTGCTTTAGCCTCCCAAAGTGCTAGGATTACAGGCATTAGCCACCGCGCCTGGTCACAAGTGTTGTTATAAGAGGTGGCCGGAGGGAGGTACCACTACAGGAGAGGAGAAGGTGACATGATGACAGAAGTAGAGGCTGGAATGATGAACTTGAAGATGAAAACAGGAGTAGCAATCCAAAGAACACAGGTGGACCACTAGAAACTGAAATAGGCAAGGTGACAGATTCTCCCCTCAACTCCAGTAGAAACCAGTACTGCTGACATTGACTTTAGTTCAATGAAATAATTTTAGACTTGTGACCTCCAGAACTGTAACTGAATAAAATAGTATTGTTTAATGCCATTAAGTGTGTGGTAATTTTTTATAGCAGCAATAGGAAACTAATAAAGCATCAATGTTCTGTGGAATATGAAGATTCCAAATAACTCCTTTGCAAGAGTATCTATGAAGGCACTGTGTGCAGGAATGGGAAATCCATTTTCAAAATAACTAAGTATTTTAGTGATGATAAGTTGTTCTCCTACCATTAGGAAAGGGATCTAGTAAAATCAACGTAACACCAAGTAGCCGTCTGGTCCCCTGAGGAGAGGACTCAGCATCAGCACCTGCTATGGTCAGGTGGATATTCAGCAGTGGTGGTAGCCAGGTCAGCCCTGGTGAAACCCATGTTGTTGAGCCAATGCATAGCTTTCATCCCTATTGCCATGGACAATTTTAACCTGATTGAATTGAGTGACTGCTAGGGTGCCTGGGGAAAGAGATTGGCTGACATCTGCAGAGCCTAGCATTGTCCATGTGATTACTGAGAACATCCTCTGCAGTGGGTACCCTTGAGTGAGTATTCACGTGGATCACAAATATCTTCCTATCCTATATTCGTTCTGAGAAGGCTGATATACTTTCTCCCCAGATCTCTCCTTGTTACCAAATCTTCAGTTGTGTTCTTTTCAAGTATCTGATGATCTGGCCAGCCCATTGTATACACTGACCATGAAGTAGTATATATTAGTAACTTGAGTCAACTCTATCCAGAAAAAGTAGAAAAAACAAACATACTACTAGATGATATTCTAAAGGGGAGACTCTCCGTTCTTCATTTTATAACACAAAAGCTTTTAATAGGGCTGTAATTCTGCATCGTGCATTTCTAGCCCAACTCCAGCACAATATGCAAAGCCATCTGTAATCACACCTCCTTTATTTTTTTCTCTGTCAACTGAAATTAAAGAATTTCAGGTGAGGCCACAGGTGTATGCTTGAGGGAGGAGCATCAGAGCAATAGCAGTAGGTGCTGTTGGAGTCCCAGCCACATGCTCACGTACCATCCACTGCTTTGGCACATGCTTACAGTGTCATTTCTGAAAGCTTTTTTTTTTAAAAAAAATAACATGAGGCCAGGCACGGAGGCTCATGCCTCTAATCCCAGCACTTTGGGAGGCCAAGGCAGGTGGATCACCTGAGGTCAGGAGCTTGAGACCAGCCTGGCCAACATGGTGAAACCCTGTCTCTACTAAAATACAAAATTAGCTGGGTGTGGTGGTGGGGCCTGTAATCTCAACTACTCGGGAAGCTGAGGCAGGAGAATCACTTGCATCTGGGAGGCAGAGGTTGCACTTAGCCGAGATCACACCATTGCACTCCAGCCTGGGCAACAGAGTGAGACTCTGGTTCAAAATAAAATAAAATAAAATAAAATAAAATAAAATAAAATAAAATAAAATAGTAACATTAAACCTTTTCTAGGGAGATTAAACTTTCCAGTCATCGAACCTGGTCATATTACATCTACAATTATCCCCTACCTTCTTGCATCATCAGTTTCTCCCTCTTTGCCCAACATGAGTTCAAAAACCTGGTTTGGAGGGTTCCAAAGACCTCCATTGACTCCAAATTTCCCTGCAGATGCAGACCCATTTCTCCACTCCCTATCACAGTAGATTTCTTGAAATAGTTATCTTTACTCACTGTCTCTACCCCTTCACCTTCCATTCACTCTTCAGCTCATGCCAGTCTAGCTTTTTGGTTTGATTTCTCTAAAATCGCTCTTTTCTCTGTCATTAATACTTTCCCTTTTGAAATATCCCCCCAGGTCTACGTCTATTTCATTCTTGAATTTCTCAGTAGCAGTTGACTCAACTGACAACCCACTCTTTAAAATATGTATATGTTATATATGCACACATTATATATATTATATATACACATCATATATTTTATATATACACATTATATATATTATATATACATTATATATAAATATATAATACTATATATATGTAATTTCACAACTTCATATTCTCTTTGTTTTCCTCACATTAAACTGGCCACTCTTTTTACATCAGTGCAATGTCTTTTCCTTGTCTATCAGATCAAGGCTCTCGTCTTTACCTAAACTCGCTGAAGTGATCATGTTCTTCTACACCTTTAAATATGGTAAGGATTCCCAAATGTATATCTCTAGTTGTGTTCTGCCCCCTGAGTCTCAGACAAAAAGCCAATTAACTACTATGCGTCACCACTCAAAATAACACACTTTAATAAAAATTAAATATTCATTGCTTCTCTTCTACCCTCAATTTATTCCTCAATTGGTATGATCTAGCCAAAATCCCAGCAATAATTTTCAATTCTTGTCTTTCTCTTAACTATCCACTACATCCAAATCAACAGTCCTACCGTTTTTATGTTCAACACACATTTGTAACCTATTCTCTCCCCTCTATCTTCACAATCATTATCCTAGTCAAAGCTATGATCTATCAGTTAAACTAACTCAACAGCCTTTTAATTGGTCTTCCTGTTCCATCCTTCTGTTATCCATTCCTCACAAAGTAGCCAGGATAATATGTAAACATGTAGAAAGATCATATCAATTTTCTTTTGAAAACCTTCTATAACTTCCCATTTCATCTAGAATAAAATCAAAACCTGATTCCACAGTCTACAAGGCTCTACATGATAAGGCCTCCTTTACCTCTGTTCCCTCATCTCCTATTACAGTGCTATTTTCCCCATTGTTTATCACACTCCAGCCACATATTCTTCTTTCGGTTTCTCTTGCACATTTTTCTGCCTTAGGTCCCTTGCGCTTGCATTTGTCTCTACCTGGGATCCTGTCTTATGAACCTCTGCAGGGCTGGCTTCTTCCTATTTAAATTTCTGCTCAAATGAACCCCCTCATGCATGTTCTCCCTCACCATCCCATCTAAAGTAGCTTTATCACCTTGGTTTCAGCTTCAGTTATCTATTGCCATGTAACAATTCACCAAAAGCATTGTGATTTAAAACAGCTATTTATTTAGTCATGACTCAAGGGCCAGCTATTTGGTCAGGGCTCTGCTGGGATAGTCTCTCTTTGTTCCACATCCTGTTATCTGGGTTCAACCATGCATTTGTAGTCAGTTGGAAGGAACCCTGAGGCTGGCTCTCAAATGGCCTCATTCACCTGGCTGGAAGTTGGTGGAATCTGTCAGCTGGAGGACCTTGATTTTTCTCCACATGGCCTCTCCAGCAGGCTAGTTTGGGCTTTCTTACAAAGTGCCTGGGCTTCCAGAGATTGACAGCATAAACTAAAAGACCTCTTGAGGTATTGCTTGAAAGTTGCACAATATCACCTTGGCCACAGTCTATTGGCCAAAGTAGAGGCCAATGAGGCTAGCCAATATTAATGGGTGAGAAATAGATTCTACATCCTGATAAGCATTGCTGCATAGAATTTGTGGTGATTTCAAATCTATCCTGCCTCCTTTCCTGTGTCCTCCCATCAGTCTTTATCATATCTTCTTATTTATTTATTTATTTATTTATTTATTTATTTATTTATTTCAGAGTTCTTAACATTATCTAAAGGTATCTTGTCTGTGTATTTGTTTTCTTTTGGTAATGAGTCTTGCTCCTTCCATTTCAGTGTGAGCTCCATGACAAGAAGCATCTTTTCTGACTTGGTTATTATTGAAGCTCCAGGGATTAGAACAGCAAACAGTCCTTACTTAACATATGATAAATGGTCAAGCTATGATGGTCGACTGAATTAATGTATGAATGAATAAGTGAATTCAGAATACCTGGTTCAACAGAAGACTAGTACTTACAGTGATTTGGAATTATTTCCCTTGAATACTCTCTGGGAGCTGAATGGATAGGTTGACTGAAGATAAAAGGTGAGAAGTATTGTGACTGATGAACAGGATTTAGTGGCCTGTTTGTGTTCCAAGGAGGTTTTACAGCAAAACTGAAATGCTGCTTCATTTTCTTGTTCAAATTCTGAATAATTAATCACAGACAGCTCTAGCTATGTATTATCTTACCATCTTCCAATAATTGAGAATTAATTCATCATATGAAGCCCCATTGTAGCCTGCTTTCTGTGGAAGGCCCTATGTAAAGCTGAAAAAGGTCAACTAGGAATAGCCCCACATCATTTTAAGACAGAACCAAGAAAATACATCAAAATATTTTTTCAATTAAGATTATTTTTAAATTTCTATTTTATCACTACACTGTTTGGACGAACGGAGGTAAGATGGCGCACTTCCGGGTTCTTCATCACCAACTTTTCCCGTGCGCACGAAAATGCAGCCGGCGCCGGGGAAGGTGCAGACCAACCGGGCATGCACCAGGTGACGTCAATCCGAGGAGACCAAGATTTACCTGGTCGCACCTACGGAACACCCCCGGACATGCCCGTGTCCCGCCTATTGCCCTCCCACTCCTAGAAAAGCCGCTCCCGGCAGACGCCCCCCGCGGACTTCCCAGCCCCCCACTCCTGTTGGGACTGCAGAAACTCCGTCTGAGAGCCCCACCGGGCGACTCTGTTGGCCTCCTTTGCCAGAGGCCGACAGACCTCTCCCTACCCACCTTCTTCCCTGAAGCTAGGTGACCAAAAATAAACTTGCAGTTTTGCTCCTACCCTTGCCTACTTGCTGGTTCTTTTGTGCCCGCTCTGGTGGTCTTAGAAAAAACAAATCATACACTACATCTGGAAATAATAGAATTTATCTCTACTTTGCATCTAACTGAAATTTGTTTTAAATTAGACTAAAAAATAAAATTTCATTTTAATTTATGGATTTGTAGTTTTGGTGGACAGTATAGTAGTATGGATGGATAATAGTAATATATTTGGGGGACAGTATAGTAGTAAACTCAAAGTTATTCAGGAAAACATAGGTTAATAGGCACTTATTGAGCCTCCTGAAGACAAAGGCATGGATTAGACATATCTTCTACATTTAAGGAATTTTATTATAATGAGGGATAAAGATTACACAAGTGGATAACGAAAACATGAAGCATGCTGTGGTAGTCGTGTGCACACAGGGCCAGCAAGGCCATGGGAAGTCTATGGCCCACCTCGTCCATCAGTGCTAGGAGATGGTGACAGAGAAGGGAAGAGATGTAGTAAATGAACAAAAGCAAAGTGTGTTCCAAGCAACTAGAAGTAAGTCTAACCTGTGACAGGGAAAGAGCAGGGATAACTGGAGTTTAAATTAGCACCTATGCAATAGCTGAATTCCAGCAGCTGTGTCCTATAAAAGAGCTCACATTCTGGTCAGGCACAGAGGTTCACGCCTGTAATCCTAGCACTTTGGGAGACCGAGGTGGGTGGATCACCTGAGGTCAGGAGTTTGAGACCAGCCTGGCCAACATTGTTAAACCAAGTCTCCACTAAAAATACAAAAATTAGCTGGGCGTGGTGGCACACACCTATGGTCCCAGCTATTTGGGAGGCTCAGGAAAGAGAATCACTCAACCTTGGGAAGTGGAGGTTACAGTGAGCCAAGATCATGGCACTGTACTCCAGCCTGGGCGACAGAGCAAGACTCTGTCAAAAAAATTCACGTTCCATCCTGAAGGCCACTGGTTTCCAACTTCTTTGCATATGAGGAACTCCCTAATGCCAAAAATTAAAATGTTTATAATCCATTAGTTAAGAAAGACTACAAAGACAAAATTTTAGTATTTTAATGAACAAATTAACATTGCCTTTAAATTTTTTTATGAATAAAACCCTCAAATATATTTGAACAATTGTTACCTATTTATAGAAGTATTTTCCTTTGTCTACAAACAATGCATAGTCCGTGTAGAGGTTAACTGAGCTCTTGTATTATAATTCACATCTAGAGACACTGCTTAAGATGTAGAGGAAGCAGCATGGCACAATGAAAATCACATAGTTAGGCATTCCCATCCTGCCTTTCCATTTACTTAGACTTTAGTAGTAGACAATTACTAAACCTGTTGAGGTTCAATGTCCTCCTCTGCGAAATGAGAATAAAGATTTTCTTATGTGTATTTTTAAGGAAGTAAATATAAATTATCTTGTGATAAAGGGCAAGAGGGAGATTAGAAGCAAGGAGCTAAGTGTAAATTTCAGGTTATACTTTGGGTGACTAGGTGAATGGTTGAGTCACTAATAGAGAGAAAGGGAGAGAGAGAGACAGAGAGACAGAGGTAGGCAGACACACACACACACACATGCACACAGAGAAAGAGAATGCAGAATGAATGGCCTGGATGATGACAGTTCAATGGAGAGACAAGAAAAACTTAGTTGGTAGTATGAGGACAGTGGGTACCCACTCATTACTGAAGACAAACCTACTTCACCTACTTACAAGTTCTGGCATAATGAGAAGACAGACATAAGAAGAGTGGGAACTATTTTCTAAGTTCCAAAAGTGGAAGGATGAGGGAAGACAGACAATGTAAAAACAGTCCCCAATTTATTACTGTCTATTTCAAATGTTCAATAAAAAACAAATTAGAACATTGAAAATATTCTTAGGTTTATTGGTATTACAAGTCTCATGTCATTATAAGATGCAAATAAATGGGTTCAATTTGAAGTTCCATTCTCTAATCAGCATCTACCAATAGTTACAGAGGTTAAGTCATTTTACCAACTACTATAATGTCTTCTTCTACATACTACCCTCTTGTCTTTTTTCTCTCTTCTCTTTTCTTTCAACAACTGAGGCAAAGACACATGAATTACAGACAAATGAAAGTGAGAGGTGTTGAAAGGAGAATACTAGATTTCTTGAGACATATTCAATTTAAGGAAGTGAACTGGGGAAACTATTATGTTGGTGCCTAATGATGACATTATAATAATTAACATTCTTTATTTCACATGCAATTATACAAAAAAAGGTTCCAGTTGATCTTCTCCTCCGTAAATGTCTAAGGAGTAACTCTATGAACAGATTATCCCTGACAAATTGAAGTATAGAATTGAGGCCGATGGGGTTCAGGATGTGCTACCTGAAAATATGGCACATTGACATTTGAGAAAACCTTGGAAAAGGGAAGGTCTCTCTTACCTTCTCCTCTCTCTTCTCCCCTGAAGAAGGTCATTAAACCCTCACTGGAGAGATGCCCTGTACATACCCAGAGAAAGCAAACATTTTTATATCTGAAGACACAGACACAGATAAGAATCTGAATAAACAGGCCTTGCTAAATTCCCCGCAACTTATTGCCATTAAATCAGACCTCCATTATCCAATCATACTTCTCACTGACTGATCACCTTTTCATCAAACCTAAGATTAAAAAACACAAGTTTACCTGTTTCTTTGGGTCTTCATTTCTTTATGAAAGTTCCCTTGTCACAAAAAAACTTGCATTAAATAAACTCATATGCTTTTTTTTCTTGTTAGTCTGTCCTTTGTTATAGGTGCCACAGCCAAGAACCTTGCAACAGGTAAAGAAAGCAATTTTTTCCTCCCCTACAAGATGTATATCCTTGCAACATAGACACTTGCTTTTGAATGGATTGTTTGCTGCTACAGACTACCTTTAATCCTATGGCATCTGTAAAATTTGGCACGAAATATTGAGAGCTGTTTTCAACTAAATAGTTTATAGTTTTGTCTTGATCTGTTTTGAATTGAGATATTACCTATTTGGAGATTTTTCTTGAACCAATAGGTAGTAACTTCTTTGTATCTGTAGTCATGGAAATAGAGCTTGACTTTAAAAACTATTAGGATAGAAAGCATAAAATGTGGCTATTGATTCAGAGAAATGCTTGGATTTTTTCTTTTCTTCCTTGCTTTTCCTGTTTTTTTTTTTTTCTTTTTATTTTCTTTCTCCTGCTATCCTTCTCTCCCTCTCTCTGTTCATCCTTTTCCTTTTCTTACTTCTTTATGCAGTTGATACCATACCTCTTTATCTAAGAACATTAAAAGTACACTTTTTTACTTTTATTCTTTCACCTTAAAATGGAGATATTAGCAAATAGCACCAGAAAACCAAAATATGATGACATGGGAAAAAATGGATCTCAAATATTAAAGAATAGTATACAACATATACAGAAATGAATTTGAAACAGTTAATAGACCTAAAGATAAAACTATAGGCCACGCAGTGGCTCATGCCTGTAATCCCAACACTTTGGGAGGCCAAGGTGGGTGGATCATAAGGTTGAGAGATTGAGACCATCCTGGTCAACATGGTGAAACCCTGTCTCTACTAAAAATAGAAAAATTAGCCAGGTATGGTGGCCGGCGCCTGTAACCCCAGCTACTCAGGAGGCTGAGGCAGAAGAATTGCTTGAACCCAGGAAGTGGAGGTTGCAGTGAGCCAAGATTGCACCACTGAACTCCAGCCTGGTGACAGAGTGAGACCCTGTCAAAATATATATATATATATATGTACACACAACACAAAAAATATATATAATATATAATAATATTAATTATTAATATAT
>NW_016803289.1:2288268-2337432 GCF_001698545.2 Rhinopithecus bieti
ATATTAATTATTAATATATCAATTAATAATTAATATTAATTATTAATATATCAATTATATATTATATATATATAAAACTATAAAAGTTCTAATAAGAAACAAAGACCAAAATCGTGTGACCTTGGAGTAGGCAATTTTTAAATTTTCATTTTTAACTTAGATTCAGGGGTTCATGTGCAGATTTGTTACAAGGAAATATACATGAAACATATAAGAAACAACAGATAAAATGAACTCCATTTTATTAAAATTTTTTGCTCTCTGAAAAACACCACTAACACAATAACAAACAAAATGACATACTGTGAGAAAATCAAGAACACTTACAACTTAATTATATGACAAATACATCAATTTAAAAATGGGCAAAAGATTTTAATACTTTACTGAAGAAATGAACAAAGTGATTGTCAACATCATTAGTCATTAGAAAAATAAAAATTAAAACTACAATGAAATATCACTATACATACTTGCTAAAATAGCTAAAGTTTAAAAGATTGACAATATCAAGTGTTGGTTGGGATGTGGAGTAACTAGAACTCCCATACATTGCTATGGGAATATAAAATAATGCTACCACTTTGGAAAACAGTTGGCAGGATTTTTTTTATCAAGTTAAAAATACACTTACAGTATGCTCCAGCAATTGTACTTTTATTTACTTACCTATGATTAATAAAATATATGTCCACACAAATATTTATATGTGAATAATCATAGCAACTTTAATCATAGTAATTGAAAAATGTTAAAATAAAAAATTGGAAACAACCCAATTACCCAACAAGAGATGAATGGATAAACAAATTGTGGTATCTTCAAAAATAGGTACTACTGAGGAAGAAAATAAAAGGAACTATTGAAATATACAACAATGCAGATGAATTCCAAAAAAAATGATACATAAAAGAAGGTGAACACAAAAGAATACATAATGTTTACCCCATCCATGTAACATCCTAGAAAAGGCAGACAATGTTTAGTGACAGAAAGCAGATCGGTGGTTGTCTGGAGTTAGAAGGAGCAGTGTTGACTACAAAGGAGCACAGGGAACCTTTTGGGGTGATAGAAATATTTCATTTTTTCAAATCACAATGAGATTTCATAAGTATGTATCTTTGTAAAAACTCACTGAACTGTAGAAGTGTACAACATTTATATAAGGATTATTTTCTAAGAATGTATTATGGTGGTATTTTCCAGCTGAAAAGGTGATTGCATTATCACCATTATGAAATTTTCTGTAACATATCATTCATACCCTCAATAAAATTTAAGTTGATTTCATTACAGATTAGACACCCTATTTTTAAGAGGGGTGTGATATATCTTCATACATCTAAACAGTAGTCCTCTCCTGACCTTTATTTTAGAGTCTCTTGAGTTTTCAGACATGGAATTTAGCAGGTAACATAAGGAGAGTGGGGTTTATAGACATTTGGTTTATCTGCACTGGGCCCTAAAAGAATTAATTTCAAAGCACTCATCATCTTGAATAGATGTGATTTTCCTTACTATCAATAGCTTCTAAGCAGCATTTTTAAAGCCTTTTAAATGGAATATAGCAGTTTCTTTTTTCTTTTGTTTTGCTGATAGGTAAAACGAAAGATTTCTGATGCCTGATATTTGGGACACTAGAGAGAATATTATTTAACAGGAACAGAAAACAAAGTTGATTAATTATTGTAGCACAGTAAAACTGCAGTTGCAAAGGTGAAATCTATGTTGGATACTATTTATGAAATTTTAAGAAATCTAACTTGGCTTTTGAAGATCATAAAAATACAGATATATAATACTCAGTGAAGTAAAAAATAAAAAATCAACACTGAATTAGTAAAGACTTCTTTTCGTCATGAACGTGTTCCCATTCCTTTTTAGGGTTCTACTGTTCAAATTTTCATTACAACCTCATTAAATGAAAACATCTTATTAAATTCTTTAAACATTTGATCTGATCAATTTTCAAACAGGAATTTTCAGGTAATATGAAAGGGTAAAACGTAACTCTTAAAAAATGTTCAATGCTTCAGTATTCTTGATACAGAATTAACTTTATTTATTGAGGCAGTATACTGATAATGTACTGTGATTGTATAATGCTGGGTACAAAGATAATTATTTGGGAAACTAAAATAAACAAACACATATGCACAGACTTTCTTGTATTTCAGGTTGACTGCAATTACTGTTAGAGAAGAAGCATCAGATTATTATGGGAATATGGAAGAGATTAGTTTGAGAAAGCAAGATCCTCCAGAGTATCTGGAGGTTGTAGCCTATTCATTCAAATTGTAAAGAAGCTCTTCGGGCGATTCTTATGCATTCTAAAGTTTGAGGACCACTACTGTAAATGACAACACTTGCACATGTGGTATTTATTAAGTAGGTAACATTTTGATAGGTGAAAAAGGAGTGTAGAAAGATAATTTAGCAGGAAAAATGCCTGAAGACTGGAACACTTGAGGTTTAACATTTTTGAGGGCTTAGATCACCAGAAGAGATTAGGACTTTCTTTAGTAGACAGTGTGTAGACGTGACAGGTTTTTCATCAGAGCACTACTGTAATTATTTTCTAGTTTAGAAGCATTCTCTGGTTCGGGATGAATTGGCATTGTTCAATGGGGTATGTAGGAGGATGTGTTGGAGGGAAGATGGGCTGAGTAAACTCCGGCAGGTAGAACCCCTGGTCTGTTACATTAAAACATGTCAGAAGTAGTGCTGGGCTTAAAGGGGATGAAGAAAAGAGATTGGATTTGAAAGACAATATGTTTTAGAAATAAGGTCCATTGTCCAGAAATAGGGTCCATTCCAAAAAAATACATGGAAATTTTTGTTGGTCCTTGATTTTTATCTGCTAGATACCAGTTGATTTTCTGGTGAGCATGGGGTGGGGAAAGGGATTATAGTATTTGGCTAAGAAGCAGATTTATTGACTCCATCCCAATTCCACCCTTAGGATACTTAAAAAATTAAGAGAAGGGAAAAGTTAGAAAATTTGTGAGTCCAGAGCTTCTGCAGTAGCAGAGATCTTTAAAAGACATCTCAGAAATTGGCAAGCACACAGAGCGAGTAAAAAGTGGAAGGCACGTGATTCAGATTTAGAGAATTAATGAACAGTCCCCAGAGGAGGTGATACCTGTGTTCTGTTAAGAAAAAGTTAGACAGATGGATCGTGTGTATGTGTGGGGGAATGTGTGTGTTTCTCTATGTGTGTTTGTATTGTAGGGGAGTAAAACAAAAAGGACGATTCCATCAGAGAAGTAGAACAGAGGCCAGAGAGCATGACATGTTCAGGGAACTTGGAGCAATTATTTTTCAAAGAAAGGGAGATCATCAGTGCTAACCATTACAGAAAGCAGAGGCAACCGCAGCAGTAAATGAGATTGACAGTGTAACATCACGGAAGGGCCAAGGATCTCTGCAGTTTGACTAGTTCAACCCTTGGGGGAGTTAAAAACCTCAGTTTTCTAATTCCTAAAATGAGGATCCCAGGATTCCTTGTGAGGATGCATGGGAAATATTTAATACAGGGTCTGGCACATAGAATTGTACCTGGAGGTTAGCTCCTATAATTTTTATTATTCTTTATTAACTCTCACCTTGTTCTAATTTACATCTTTAAGGTTTGAGAATTAATCTTTATGAAGTCATTCTTTTAAGTATTTTAAAGGTCCCTAGAATAGAAAAAAATTTCAAAAATGTAGATGTAAACTTTCAAGAAATGCACATAGAATTCTTTCAGTAAAAAAAGTGTTTTTTTTAAAAACCCTGAAATTTAGCACAAACATTCAAAACATAACTCATTGTGCCTCTGTGCTTCCACAACCATATTTACTACAAATCTTACCCAAATTTCACCTTCTTTCTCTCTACTTCTCATTCTTTGTCTATTCAGGTATTTATGTCTACGTTTTGTTTAATTTAGTAATATGCATGGCTCTTTCTGCCTTTTTCCTTCTAATTTCCACAGTTACACATTTAAAGTTTTCTTTATTTCTAACACAACTTTTTCTCTGGTGACTTCTAATTCCTAATTTTCTCTTATTTCATCTTCTCTTCTTTTAACATGGGCTAATATGAAGTCAAAAAATTACTATTTACTTTGTATCACAATTTTAAATTCATGAATACAGATTAAATGAGTTGAATGAGTTATCCATTATCTGTCAAAAACAAAGTTAAATCATGTAGAATTTTAAGAGTTTATTGTGAGTACAAAAGAATAGTTCATGAACTGGGAAACCTCAAGCTGAAAAATGCATGAAATCTCCATTTAACAGCACTTACAGCACAACGTATAGAGCCTGAAGGAGGAAGTATTTTGGTCATTTTCATGATTAGCTGTCATGTATTTGTTTTTAAGGCAACAGAGCCTATTTAAGCTGATTTATCTGTAGCTACTGGTTTAATTTCATTGAACCAAGCTGAAAAGGACAAAATGCTAATGTCTATGCTTTGTTTATGTTCAAGGTTAAGATTTCAGGGAAATCAGGATGATTTAAATTTTGTTTACATGGCTGTGGGCAGTTGACCATGGGGTATCTAAATTGTAGCCTCCATTTTGATTTATTTATTTTGAACACATCTAAAAGGCACCTAGCCACAAATAGCATCCCAACCAAGTAACAAGGTTTTGACTTGATCTCCAATCAGTCTATTTTGTTTGTTTTCACTATTTCTTGGCTTTTTAGTGACTTTTGATTTGTTTAAAAGCAAAAGATCTGCATTATTCCGTTTTTGTGAACATCATTTTGTTATATACATATTGCATATTTTTAGCTAAAAGTTAGCTTTTGTTTAAACAATGAAAGAAAACAAAGGATCTCTCTGCACTGGATTGTGAGAGTAAAAAAAAAGCAAAATTGTTGGCAGTGCTAGGGCTTGGAAAAGTAAAGGCTTTGCATGTTTCTTAATTTAATTGCTTCCCTTATTATGCAAATAAATTGTATTTATACATAGGTGGAATAAACTAAGGTTTTTAAGGGATTAATTGGGTCAGAGAAATGGAAATAAAGGGATTATATTTTCAAGTTCTTATTTTCAGGAGGCTTAGTATAAATTATATTTTAAATGTTTAATTTTAAACACATTTACTTCTCCAATGGTGCAATTTTTTGTTTGTTTTTGATACACTGTTCCCATCAGATAGTTTCATATTTCAAATGTTCTGAAACCAATAGAGGAAACTGTACCGAAATGTACTGGCCCCGTGACTGTGCCCTTTTGGAGTTTACTTGCAGTTCTGTGGTCCTGTATTTAATGAGGATTATAGTTCTTTTTTTTCATCCAGGGATGGGGAACCTAATAGTGTGAGCTGGATTTATTACCCTATTCCCTCGCAGGGCTACAAAACCCTTCTTAGTCCACAAAATTCGTCTTCAGCCATTACTCTTGAATTTCTATTTTGGAGGCATGGTTTATAATTCTGGATTTTTTTACTATTAAAAACAGAGAGATTTTAGTCCAATCTTGTACCCAGTTGAGGATTGTCTTCTACAAAATTATGCAACAAATTATTACCTGAAGAAGTAAATAATGCAACAAATTATTACCTGAAGAAGTAAATAATGCAACAAATTATTACCTGAAGAAGTAAAGTTTCTATCATAGAAATGTTTATGTACCAGGAGACAATTGGTCACTGTTTTAGTGAGCCCAAAGGATTATAAGATGAATAATAACAATAACAGTAATTATTCTTGAACACATACTATAGGGCAGGCATTGTGCTATTTGCTCTATGTCAGAATTGTTATCATTAACCCCTATTGGAGATGAGGAAACTGAGACTTTGAGAAATTCTCCAACTTCTCCCAGGACACAAGGCTTGATGGAGGCAGAGTCAGATTCAAACTCAGCCTCTCTAAATCAGAGCCTCTGATCTTAACCGTTATAGTGTACATTTTCCCACTGAACCAAAATTAGTATCTGTTTAATCTCTACCCAGTTAGTCTAAATTCTACCCTTTGGGGCCAACCAGATCATGTTCATTCCTCTTCTCCATTCATTTATGTACCAAAAAGGGTATTGATTAAGTACCTCGGAGGTGTTTGATACTGTCGTTGAGCCTGTAATACAGCAGTGAAAAAAAGGGTAAAATTTCTGCTTCCATGGTGTTAACATTTTAATCCCTTAAATCCTTTGAAAAGACCCACCAAGTTCTAAGGGTTTTCCTTTGCTTAGCACAAATTTTCCTACTTCTTCCAACCACTCATCATGGAGCAAAATTTCAAATTCTTACCAGTATTTATATATGTTTATTCCTCTAAACATATTCTGGTTTGTAAATAATCTCTTTTAAAACACAACTACCTGATAGGGTTTGGCTCTGTGTCCCCACCCAAATCTCATGTCAAAATCCCGAGTGTTGGAAGTGGGGCCTGGTGGGAGGTAATTTGGATCACAGGGGTGGATTTCTCATGAATCATTTAGCACCATCCCTCTGGTGCTGTTCTTGTGATCGTGTTGCAGGGCTTTCTCCTCAGTTCTTCTAAAAACTGTGTTCTTGTCACACAACCAGGAAAGATTAAGCTCGTGGACACATAGAAGGGTGAGAAAATGGAATTTATTGGGCAAAAAAGGAAAAGAGAAAACTTTCAAATTTTCAGTAAAGCGAGAAGGAAGCCTGTTATCTGGCTTCTGCCCCACCACACAGGAACTCAAGAGGTCGGACTCCTCCCCTCCGCAAAGGGCACGAACTTCTGTGGCTCCATGTCATTCTCCCAGTTCAGGCTGGTTGGAGGTTCTCCAGGGAGCCCTTTTTACTTGGCTGTCTCAATAGTGAATGAGTTCTCCTGAGATCTGATTGTTTGAAAGTGTGTAGCACCTCCCATCTCTGTTGCTCTTGTTTGGCCTATGTGACCTGACTGCTCTCCCTTCACCTCCACCATGATTGTAGGCCTCCCCAGAAGCTGAGCAGATGCCTGCATCATCACACTTCCTGTATAGCCTGTGGAACCATGAGCCAATTAAATCTCTTTTCTTTATAAACTGTCCAGTCTCAGGTATCTCTCTCTCTCTTTTTTTTTTTTTTTTCGAGACAGAGTTTCACTTTTGTCGCCCGGGGCAGGAGTACAATGGTATGATCTCTGCCCGCTGCAGTCTCCACATCCTGGGTTCAAGCGATTCTCCTGTCTCAGCCTCAAAAGTAGCTGGGATTACAGGTGCTCACCACCACTCCTGGGTAATTTTGGTATTTTTAGTAAAGATGGGGTTTCACCATGTTGGCTAGGCTAGTTTCGAACTCCTGACCTCAGGTGATACACCCACCTTGGCCTCCCAAAATGCTGGGATTACAGACGTGAGCCACCATGCCAGGCCACAGGTATTTCTTTAGAGCGATGGGAGAATGGCCTAATAAACTACCATACACGAACATAGCAATCCACATGCTTTCTGATGGGTCAGAGAGAGAACAGAACATTAGAGACAGACAGTTTGGGTTAATGGGTTACTTCTGCTTATAATCTCCAAGGTTTGTCTCTCCAGACTTGTAGACTGGTTCAATTGGGCATGAAAATTTGTAGCATTCAACTATTTAAATTCTGTTTATTATGGCAAAGGTCCTTAATATTAGGGATGTCCTTCGAGTGTCCTCTAGCATCACAGACAAGATGCTGGAAGCCATCTTGCATCCGTAACTGCTGTTAGCCTGATATTTAATGAGAGCTGTTAGACAGGGGTTTGACTGAGGCACTTGGCAGACTACAGCATCCTCTAGTGGCCAGATTTAAACCTCAAGACGTGTATATTCTGAATATCACAAGCAATTAACCTAAACCTTACAGTGTCTGGCAACCATGTTTGGCAAGTGTGAAACAGCTTTTGACTGGTTATTTCTGGTTCAATAGGTGATCTGTTTCCTGCTGTATATTAGAAAACCTGCTGCATCTCGGGCTCTGTTAGCCCTCTACCTAATTTTCTATTCTAGGCTAGTTCCTCATGAGTTTGGGAATTCAAGTTGCTTTTTCATCTTTCCCCTCCCCATCCTTCTCCTCCTCCTCCTTTCCTCCTCATCCTCCTCCTCTTTTTTTCGTTCCTCCTCCTCCCCCTCTACCTCTTCCTCCTCCTCCTTCTTCTTTTAGTAGCTGTACATACTTTTATTTTTCTTTGGGGGCACTTCTTTAGTTTATTCGCTTCCCTGAATATAAACACATAGACCTTTTTAATAGGAAGGTGTTATCTAAAGTTTCTATGGAAAAAATAGGCAATGAGTAACTCACGTGAGGTGGTTGTGGCTTCATGGAAGAAGCATTGGACTTGAATTCCGTCCTGCATTATAATAAAAGCCTAAGCCTGCCGCTTTGTTTGCTGGCAATATTAGGCAGGTGATTTCACTTAGTTCTAAGTTTACTCATAAGTTAAGGATAATCTTACAGGGTTGTTTTGGCTTACACATAAACCAAAGTGCGCTGCACAAAGGTTTCTTGATCCGTTCATTTGGTCTATAGTCACTTTTTTCCTTGTCAGATTATCTTTTGGGAATGGTTTGATAGTAGAAGAGACCATTCCCAAAGTTAATCCAGAATCAGGCCTACCCACCCACCTGCCTCAGGTTAGCACAGCACAAACCCATCAGGCGCTGTGAAGCAGATCTCCCAGGGAAGCACAAGAGGAAGTCCTCCATCCAAGCCCCGGGTTATCAGGCACAAGCACAGGCTCTCCTTTACCACTAGTCACCTTAGTAACCAACGGGGAACTGGCCCTGCTGGGGAAGAGCTAAGGCTACGTCCAGAAGCTGCTCCATAGCCTTGTTAAGAAAATGTACTTTTTTTTTCTGTTTATTCACTGATTCAAATCTTTTTGAGACAATTATGTTTGACCCAAACTCTACATTCTGAGATAAGTGGAAAATCTCAAAGACTAAACTCAATTCCACCAGACAGGCAGCTCTGTGCCCGTGCGCGTAGACCTGTGCCAGGCTCAATAGATGCTCGGTCAAATCCCAAGGAAACCTAAAGGAGTTACTTCAATCAGCAAACTGTGATGGGTAACATGTTTCTGCACTGGGTATTTTCCATTTGTTCTTTAAAATAGTAGTCCAGTCCTCTGCAGAATTACTTGCATTCATGATCATCCGTGCTCTGCCATTTAATATCTGCAATCACATATTCTGAGGCAGTGACCTCAGGATGTAAGAAAGATGAGGAAAGAAAAGGCATTGTGAGGGAAAAACCCTGTGTGAAATTACAGGATTCCTGGTGTTTTTAAAACTTGGTCTATTCTGAGTCTTGCCAAAGTCCCCTGACCCTGGTATAATCAAACATACCTTTGAGGAAAAAGCAAATGGAAACAACAGGGAGTATTCAGATGCATTTATTCAACAATCAGGCCAGCCAGGCCTCACAGTGACCTGATGGGATTTCAAAACCTTGGTTCTCAGCAAGGCCCAGATTTTCGAATGAGGATAGAAGTCTGGCGCTTCCTGCAGTAGAAATTAAAAAAAAAAAGAAAATCAGCTTGAACTTTATTGACAAAAAAGTGACTATGGGAGAAAAACGGGGGAAAATAACTTCATTTAAAGTAGAGGGGTTTGAGATTTATAATCTTTTCTCTTTCATTCATTTATACATTCACTTACCCAATTCATCAAATATTTAGCGATTACTGTTGTATACACTAAGGATACAACAGAAAGGAAAAATATCTGTACGTACAGTTTTTACAGACCTAGTTACAGTGAACCCCTGAAATTAAACTCAAATCCATCGTTGCATCTTTTGCTCCTGATGCCTCTGCCTTCGCCACCAGGTTTCCATCTGAGCTGCTGCCTGAGCTATTGTTGGACCTTCTAATTGACTGACCTTTCATTTTAGAGCTCTGGGGATTCATTTCTGTGAGGTCTCGCAAAAGTAAATCATATGTTTATTCCACATGATTCCTGCCAGTTCTAAACATCCTCGCCTCCAGATAAAACCTCTCTGTTCGCCCCACACTGCCATTACCAAACCAGTTTTCTCTTCTCTAAGCTAAGTATCTCTAAATTTTGTAATTGTTCCCTAGAAGACTGTCTCCAGGTCTTTAATTTTTCTAACCATTTTTTCTTGGAATATACTGACTTACAAAAATTCTTCTACTTCTCTATTACTGGAGGACATCTGACTTCCGTATACTTTTATTTTTTCTTTTGTTTGTTTCTTTCTCTTTTTTTTTTAGACAGAGTCTCACTCTGTTGCCCAGGCTGGAGTATAGTGGTGTGATCTTGGGTCACTGCAGCCTCCAGCTCCCGGGTTCAAGTGATTCTCCTGCCTCAGCCTCCTGAGTAGCTGGGATTACAGGTGCATGTCACCACGCCCTGCTAATTTTTGTATTTTTAGTAGAGATGGGGTTTTACCATGTTGGCCAAGCTGGTCTCAAACTCCTAACATCAAGTGATCTGCCTGCCTGGGCCTTCCAAAATGCTGGGATTACAGGCATGAGCCACCATGCTCAGCGAAACTCTTTAAGACTTTTTAATGCTTTCTTGTCCCACAATCATTAAGTACTCATTAATACTGATTTCCAAATCAGTTAGCATACATAAGCACACATACCTAAACAGAATAAACAAGAGTTGCTATGCTGTTCACTCTAGTTTCATATATTCACCATTGACATATAGCTATGTAAATTTAAATTAGTTTAGATAATATTAAATATTCAGTTTATCAGTTATGCTAGCCACATTTAAGTTAGTATTAGCCACATTAAGGCTACTGTTTTGTGGCTAGTGGCTATGTATTAGACAGCATAAATATAGAACATTTCGGCCGGGCGCGGTGGCTCAAGCCTGTAATCCCAGCACTTTGGGAGGCCAAGATGGGCGGATCACGAGGTCAGGAGATCGAGACCATCCTGGCTAACACGGTGAAACCCCGTCTCTACTAAAAAAATACAAAAAAACTAGCCGGGCGATGTGGCGAGTACCTGTAGTCCCAGTTACTTGGGAAGCTGAGACAGGAGAATGCCGTGAACCCGGGAGGCAGAGCTTGCAGTGAGCTGAGATCCGGCCACTGCACTCCAGCCTGGGCGACAGAGCCAGATTCCGTCTCAAAAACAAACAAACAAACAAACAAAAAAAACATAGAACATTTCCATCATTATAGAAGGTTCTATTGGAAATGCAGATTTATGGAAAAGAATTTGCCAGTACAGATTTCCTATGAAGACATAGAAGGAATAGAAAAAGTGTTTTTTGAATATATTTGCCAAGCATATAATGACCAAGAAGACTGATTTGCAAGCCCTTGTTTGGTATTATCTACTTGTCTCAAACTAGGGTCAGCATCTGGCTTTAGTTACAAGGTAATAAGTTGGGGACTTTTAATCAACAGTGAAAAGGGCAATGTCATACATTAGGAAATATGCTGTATTTGAGAAAGCAACATTTTGTCTCTAGATCTAAATTTTCTTATCTGAGAAATATAGGAAGAGAGGTCATGTTTTCTAGCATACAAATGAGACTCCCGTATTTACATATTTTTGAACAAACAGAAAGAGTAAACAGAAACTCGCAGGTTTCACAGACTAAGCAGACAGGGTGTCCCAGCCCTCTACTAATATTTTTCTAATGTTTCACTGTAAATGTTGAGTGGCACTTGGAAATTTCCCAAGTCTCAAAGCTGTTGTTCTCTTGCTTTCTCCTCCCATTGGATGGAAAGATGATGTTTGACCTTAATGTCAAGAACGTGGGTCATGAGAAAACTAACAGTTGGCTTCAAATTCCTTTTACAAGTCTTAGTTATGGAAACGCATTCATTACAAAGTAGAATACCTAAGGTTTTGGGTCTAAAACTTCAAGATATTAGATCTCTCATCCTGGGGACCTATTTCCACGATACTTGCTAAACTCTGAGAATTTTCCACAATGGTTTAAACCAGCCCAAGAAGAAGGTTTGCATTACAGGCAAGGAAAGTTATGCAGTAGAATATAATAGAAATTTACACAGTCATTTGAGCCTGAGTCAAAGTCTTTAATATCAAGTCAATCTCAGAAAAACTAAAGTCACTCGTGGAATCCCCTTTTGTTTGTTTTGTTCATGCCACACCTTTATTTAACCTGGCATGCTCTTTTGATATTGCCAAAATTCAGAGCTCTATTTAAATGGCATTCTATTCTTTCTTTTTTTTCCTTTTTTTTTTTTTATGGAGTCTCACTCTTGTCACCCAGGCTGGAGTGCAGTGGCACAGTCTCAGCTCACTGCAACCTCTGCCTCCCAGGTTCAAGCGATTCTCCTGCCTCAGCCTCCTGAGTAGCTGGGGTTACAGGCGCCCACCACCACGGGGTTTCACCATGTTGGCCAGGCTGGTCTCGAATTCCTGACCTCAGGTGATCCACCTGCCTTGGCCTCCCGAAGTGCTGGGATTATAGGAGTGAGCCACTGCACCCAGCCGGCATTCTATTTTTTTCATGGATCCTTTCTTGGCCCCTTTTAATAACAAAAAATATGTATCCCTGCTTCACTTCAGTTGCACTTTATTTACACCTCATCTGGCATTTGCCCCATATTATAAGAAGTCATCCTATATGTGCTCATGACGTTTTCTTAGTCATAAGCACCAGTAAGACAGGGAATATTAGCATAATGCTTGATA
The DNA here is from genome assembly GCF_001698545.2 of Rhinopithecus bieti. NCBI lineage: Eukaryota > Metazoa > Chordata > Mammalia > Primates > Cercopithecidae > Rhinopithecus > Rhinopithecus bieti. The sequence goes on from NW_016803289.1 coordinate 2,300,848, forward strand.
CATGCTAAGGTTTCAGTTGCTGAGTGAGATAGGAAATTTGTGTCGAATCTATTTCTCTGTATCCCATCTCCTACTCATGGACACTGAGAAAATGAAGCTTTACTGAAACTGGCTTTCATATCCATGAGTAAAATACATTTTGGTTATATAATCTATACAATTTATATTTGCATAACTGAGGGCTTTAAAAAACACAATTATTGCAACCACTAATATTTCTTTTTAATTAAAGGTATTTTGTGTGTATAAGATTAATAAAATCCAATCTATCAACTATTTTGCTCTAAAATGTAGACTTTTATCATGAAAGTGACTTTTAAAATAATATTATAATGCTAAATGTATAAAAGGAGAATAAGAAAGAGATAACTGTTTTGGAAAAGTAAATAGTTTGCTTCTCTCAGGGTAAGATTCATATCATCAGTATATTTGAAGATAACTATCTTAAAATATATAGTTTAAAAGAAACTCAAGTTTGTACTCACTGATTTTCAAAACATAGCACACATTCATTGGGATAAGTTTTTCCATCAGTCCCACAGACAGGGTCGTATATCTTGGTGCATCCAGTAAGTTCATTGTAACATTTGGCCTAAAAATGGAATTAAACAGAATCATTTCCCATTATTCTCCATTCTTGAGCTCATAGCAAAATCTCTGAAATGGTTTTAATTTCTCTGGGGCGTAACTGTGATTGGGAGAATGATACTGTGTGTTGTAAGAGAAATAACCTAAGATCTCGAGACAGAAAACCTTGTTTTAAGTCATGCCTCTGCTATTTCTAAACTGTGTGACATTAGTAAGTCCTATGGCCCTTCTGAAACTCAGTCAGTTCATCTGCAAAATGGTGATGATATTACCATTTCCCACCTATCTCATAGTGTTGTTGTGAGGTTTGCACGGATGGGTGAAATAATGTTCATGTTTGCAGTTACTGCAGGTACTGGCATCTCTCAGCTTGGCCACATCTTGAGGCATGTTCTTCCTTGTACACTGTAGTCCACACATACTGGTCTTCTATTAGGCACTTAAAGGTGCTAGCCATCATCCAGTGTTGGAAGTCTTTGCATTCTACTCTAGTAAGAGTTTATAATCGTCAAATGATTGTCATTGTCCTAGACATTGTCCTAGTGCTTTTTACATGTTATTCTGTTTAAACCGCCTAACTATCCTGTGAACTAAGTATTATATTCTTCTTCAGGTGAAGATAATGAAGCACAAAGCAATAAAATTAGCCAAGGACACCCAGCTAAGGAATTCCTAAATTCAGAATTCAAACCTAGTCAGAGTTCCTGAGCTTTAGCTCTTAACTACTTCATTCTACTACATCTCCCCACCAGTTTTGCTTTGCTAGCAGTCATTTTTTTTTTTTTTTTTTCCTCAAAATAACCCCTCACTTACTTCGGAGCACCCTCCCTGATCTCTCTAACTAGTCTAAGTTCCTAATGGCAGCATATCTTTTTCATAACACTTATCATAAATGTAATAATGTATTCATTCATGAACTTTTGGTCTGTTAGTTGTCTCTGACTAAATGTACTGAGAAGAGGTACACTTCTTCCTCTGGTCTCCAAATTTACTGAAATTACCTTTTAAACAAAAATATGAAAAGGTTAGAGTTAGAATATTTTTCTAGAAGAAGAACCTAGTTCATTATTTTCTGTTGTTCATTATAAATTAGAGCCACACTTTGGTCATCGGGAGAGCTGGCTGTAAGGAGGAAGGGCTACTTGGAGTGAACTTGAGAAGGCTTCTACCCCAAATACTTGTCTACAGCTAGTTTATATAAAAACCCCTTCGCAGCAAGCACTATAGGACTATATAGAACTTGCTTATACATCAGTGAAATTGTCCTTCAATATATTACCATTTGCATTTCACACGTTAACCCTCCCTAGCATTCATACTCCTCTTAACTTCAGGCTCAACTGAAAGGTGACAGCAAGGCTGCATTTTTGTTGGATCAAACTGTTCCAGCCTGAGAAATAAGAAATTGTAAATATCTCTTTACCTCTCTTCCCAGGGAGTCAGCTCTAGTGTTACCTAGAAATAAATCAGATATGGTAAGTTGGGTCCTAAACGAGAGAAGTCAGATCTATTCTTCATCAGAATTCTCTGCTTTCATTGCAGGCCGTGACTTCTTTACTAGCTCTTTCATTCCCCACCCTTTCTGATTTCTATAATCTTCCAAAAGTATCTGACTGATTTTCCTGCACCCCTTCCCTGGCAAAACCTTAAAAAGATTAAGTAAAACTTTGATTATGACCAAAGTACCTCAATTTGATGTTTTAGGAAGTTGATCTATTTCCTTGAAAATAGAAATTATGTACTTACTGCTGGAAATGTATCAGGCACTGAGCAAATTATCTTTTGAATCCTCACAAACATTCTCAAAACCAGTTACTAGATCTTTAATCTCACAATTAGTGAAGTATACTTTTTATCTGTTTACAGATGAAAGTATGGAGAGTTTTATAACTAGCTGTGAAACAGTTATCACAAGCAGTAACCAGGCCTTCTGATGCAAAATTAGCTTTTTCAATTACGCTGAAATTCTCTTTTGTAAGTAATGTTGAAAAAATAGAGATCTTTTGCCAACTCACTATCAGTTCCTAAAGAGCTATTTCCAACAATTGCATCATATGGACTATGGGTCCAACTCACATTTATTGAATTTACAGGTAGTCAAAATAGCTAATCTCCGTTCCCTAGAAGATAGCATAGGTTTTGCTGACAACATGTAGAAAATGATAGCTGTGGATGAGTTGATGGAAGGGAAGGGGAATTAATCTGATAGCATCCAAATAAGGAAATATTTATGAAAGTTAATTTTAATATCATCAGTCTTTGAGGTGATCTGGGTAAAGAGGTAGTTCTTTGTATCTAAATGTAACAAAAATTAGTGAGGCATCTAAGAACTTGGAGAATTTCCCCCAGGATAGTCAGAACTTGATATTGTTGGGGGCCCACTGGCTTTTAGAATCTAGTTGAGTCTAAAAACTGATGAGCAGGTGCTCATCACAAGCATCTATTTGTATTAATTAACATGCGTGAGGAGGGGGAAGGGGAACACTGACAGCTACGTAAGTATTCAGCGAATACAACAAACAATATTCTTCCTCTTCTTAGCAAAGTGCTGATTTGGCTGTCCACAGGATCTGTCGCTACACGAGAGGTGAAGTTGAAAATGTTAACCATTTCCAATGATAAAAAGGAAACTGATCTTGGCTCTGCGGGTTCAGAGTTGTCTGTTAACGTTGTCAAGATGCAGTTGGGGGCATATGTGCACCAACTATTCAAGCAGAATGTTTTCTTTCAAAACTTTCAAAACATGTAATGTAAATACACAAAATGCAATTTTTGTATTTCCAGATACTAATAAGAAATACCAGAAATTGAAAATAAAAATTCCCCTTTATATCACATATATTATTGTAATGTGGCCTTACACATTTACAGAATTAGAAGTATACTTAAAATTGAAATATTTTTACCCTTTTTTCTCTACCATATTCCAACAAAGGGTCAGCCACATCAATAGAGGAAAATCATTTTATCTCTAGGCAGTTCTTACTAGCAGAATTGTTTTCCTTATAGTAAGTTAAAAATCCCTCTTAAAAAATAATTCTTATCTGTGGATTCTATTTCATCTCATTAGGTCCAAAAGATCTCTCGAAGACTAGACTACATCAAAAGTCTAGAAGATAATGTGCTCCACAAAGCAACAGGTCAAAATGATTTTATTTAAATTTGAAAATATGCAAAACACTTACCAGATAGACTCAACAGGGCCAAGACACTGAGAAGAAAGATGCCTGTTACCTTCATGGCTGAAGTTCTGCGTCCAGAGGTCAGTTGAAAACTGCACTGCACTTACCACGTCTCTTCAGAAGCCTGGGACTGGAAGGGTCATATGGCAGGTGACAGCAAGGCCCCACCTACTGGGCTATATCATAGATCTCCCTGGTTATTGATTGACTCTGTGTTGTAGCCTGGCCTCCAGGTTCTGGGAATGTCACCTGTGTAAGAAAGGTGAAAGGAGCCAGGTGGGCCTGAAACATGCAAGGCAAACATTCTGTCAGGAAAATAGTTCTGGTGGTTAGTTTGATCCCACTCTCTCTATGGTTGGGGGAAAGTCATACTCTTCTGAAGCCTGTTTTCTCCCCTGTAAGGTAAACCCAAAGATCCCTTCTACTCTGTAGGTCTGGATAGATGAGCAGGTATGGATAGCGACTAGAAAGAATTTTATTCCAAGTAGGATAAAACCTCTCCATTCTTTCTTCCTTTCCTCCACTCTTCATTTCTTATTCTTCTTTCTCTTTTCTCTATTTTTCTATCACCCATTCACAAAGCTTAAAGTAGCTGATGGAGTGGCAGATGAGAGGGAAAGAGAGAGCAAGAGAGAGAGAGGACTCAGTTCCCTAAAGCGTGTGTTCTGGAGTAGAGGGTGTTTGTTGGAGTCACTTTTGCTGTGCTTCTGTGTATTCATCTGGAAATTAAAATAATAATAACATCTAACTCAAAGGGTTACTCTTTCATTTGAGAATATGTACTGGTTATCTACCATGTGTTGTTGGAAGAGAATTCTCCATCCTCTCTCATGTTTCTGTGTGTCTTATGAGTAGAGGTACCGATAACCTTTATTTCAGACTATCTTTTTAAGGGTGTTTGTATAACAAACGACCTTAGAAAATATGTAATGTCTCCCTCTGCATCAAAAGGCAGGTTTGTTTACTCTTTAGTGTAATAAAGTTAATATCTCCTTCTAGGGCAAAGATCATGTTAATTGCCCTATTTAAAAGATTTCGGGTTTTTAAAAGCTTGGCCTTGCTTTCCTTTAACACACTGTACTTTCGCTGCAAGTATCACTTGATGTGCCTTACATTGGCCTGTGGAAATTGGGGCTTGGGAAACCAGAACAAATTCCAACACTCTGGCTGTTGCTATGGAATAATTAAGTCCCTTATCTCTGAGCCAGAAGTCTGTGCCTTCTGCCAGAAACCATTATAATGTGGCAGGTTAACTTCTTAGCTTCCAAGTAGGATAAAATCTCAAACCCTTTCCAAGTCATGACAAGAACTGTTTTTATCTCTCGAGACAGATCAGTAAATAAAAATAACAATCTCTGTCTTCATGGAGCTTCCATTGCATTTTTGTTGAGGGAGGCAGGTGACAAAAAATAATAAACGATTATAAAATGTATCAGATATATATTATGGAGAAAAGGATAGGAAGGATAAGGGTGCTGGAGGGTTAAGGAGATGTGTATCATAGCGTAATCAGAAAAGGTCTTGCTTTTCAGGTGATATCAAACAGAGACATGAAGGAAATGAGGATTTGAACTATGTAATTATTCCAAGGATGTGCATTCCAGACAGAGAGAATAGTAAGTGCAAAGGCTCTGAGGCTGACGTTGGTTTGACGTGTTTGAGAAACATCCAGGAGGACAGTCTGGCTTCCCGCAAAGTGATAGAGGGCAGAATGGGAGATGAAATAAAGGAAGCAGTGAGGGTCTAGATCTAGTGCAGGCTAGAGTAAGGACTTTGGTTTTTATCAAAGGGAGGCTTTGGACGTGTTTAGCTCTTGACACCACTATTTGGATGTTTTATAGCTACTTCAAATCTAATATGTCCCACACGACTATTTTGATCTTTCACTGCCATATTTTTGTCTCTATTCTCCCTACAGCTTCTTTTCTTTCCAGTAGATCACACAAGCCCAAACCTCATTGTTCTTCCTGATATTTCCCTTTCCCCTTGGTACACATCATCTTCCACACTTAATTTGTTACTAAGTTCTCTTCTTGGATTCGTATTCAAAATAACCTCAATCCCCAACACTTCTCATTAGCTTCCACTGTCGTATCTAAGACAATGCCATCATTTCCCCCCTGGGTTTCTGCACTTCCTGCAAAGAGTTTCTCAATATTTGTTGTTATTTCTTCCTTAAAGTTGCTGCCCATGGAACAGTCAAGGGATGTTTATGGACTGCAAATTTGATAATGTCTCTGTCCAGTTTCTCATTGTCCAGAATGCTCAGGAAGAATTTAGGTTCTGCATGACTTGGCTCCTTTCTATCTTTATTCTGCAAGAGGTTCTTCCTTGCTCAATCTGGTTATTTCCTTGCTACTTTGGTCATTTCTCTGTTACCCTTTGCTAGGACCAAGAAAACAAAACAAAACAGCTTTGCACCTTCTAAGGTTAAAAGGTTAAGTGGTAGGTATTTTCTCATTAAGCCATTCTTTCTGGGTCTTCCTTTACTTCTTTTTGCATCTAGATTAATTCCTCCTATTGTATGATTTCATAAAATCCTTCATTGCACTTAAAATAATTCCAACTCTATAGGTATTTGTATGATTATTATGTAATTCCTCTTTATTTTTAGGGAGCAAATACAGCTGCTTTATTTATTGTAGCACTTAACAAAGTGTCTGGAAAATAGTAGACACTAAATAAATATTTCCTAAAAACATAAATTAAGAGATAAATGTATATACTTCTGAAGACCAAGGTTTATGGCTTGTTCATTTCTGTGTCTCCAGTGCCTCCAGTTGAGTAGTCATTCATTGGCTCATCATCAGACCTTTTATTCCTTCAACTATTAGTATATTCAAATATTCATCAAGTCCTTACTATACAAAAGTTTTTGGCTGAGTGCTGGGGAAATGGATATGATGTCTGCCCTCATGGAGTTTAGTCTTAGCATTGATAGATATTGGTTGAATCATATTTGATGTGATTTGAGATGAAAATATATTGGTTCTTTTCATCTCAAATCATTATTTAAATGGTAGCTTTGTGGCCAGTAAGAAACTTCCAATAACCACTGTTAAGGAGGGTTCATACATGAGAAAAGGATTTTTTTTTCCTTGGGTCTCACAAGCAGTGTGGGGAGAAGGGAATTGGCTGGGATCTGGTCACGTAAACTCATTAGATAATAATAGCAACAGTAATAACTTTAGATTTAGGCCTGTCTGATGCCAAAGCCTGGGATCTTTTCACCAAACAGTGCTTTTTAAACATTTGACTGTGAACCTAAAGTAAAAATTTTGGGGTATGGCCTAGTATATGTATTATATGTAGACGTGGGAGCAGACAAACACAGTTGTTAAAAAATAAAACATAGTCTTATTATAATGAGGACTCTTGATAGATTTTTTTATTCTATTCCATCTCAGTTCACCAATACTAATCTGTAATTAGAAAAATATTTCACTACAGAAATGTATCCTGTGGACCCCAGACAATCTTGTTTTTTAAATCACTACAATACTAAAATGAATTCTAGTTAAAAACTGGCCCTAAATTTGTGATAGGGAATGGCCCTTTGCAGACAACAAGTTGAAGAGGATAAACAAAACCTATGGAGAGAGGAGCCTGTCTCCAGTTATAAATCTGCCATTTCAACTGTGACATAACTGGGTAAAACAGTTTTCTCAACTACAAAAATACACATCATACAGTGTTCATTTGGTGTAAGAATAAACTGAGAAACCATACATCAATATTGTGCAAAAATATTATTCCTCACATCTCCAGGAATTATAATTGCTAGCTAGTAATGCTATCACCCTCATTCCGTGAATTAGAACAGTAGAAAATATATTGAGGCCTCATACGATCAATTCTTGACAGAATAAATATTGTTTGCCCTGGGAGATGAGGAGTGCATTGACCAGAGAAATCCTGCTATAGTGCTAGACTATTAGTCATATTGAATGTGTTTACATTGCTCAACCTTGTGTACATTTTTTCCTTTTCTTCTTTACCGCTCTGAGTACATATTTATGCATGTCTATCTTTGGGAACTCAAGCAAACATATTATGACCTACTCCCTTCTGATTCAAGGACTAATTATTCACCTGAGTAAAGAGTGATGACAAAACTCAAGAGAACTGCTCTAACGGATGTTGATAATACATGCTGGAATGGGGATGTTGGGCTGGCACCTGTTGATTTTCACATTCTGTGCCCAAAGTTTAACTAGTAAGAAAAAAATGACAGAAACTAGAGATATACAGCTTATTATATTTAGCTGGACATTTGGAGACTTCCTTGACATAGTTGCATCTTAACTCTTCAACTTTTATTTTTCATTATTTAGAGAACTTCATGACTTTTCATAAATGACCTCTTGTTTTTATTCTACTGCTCGTTCTCCAGATAGGTCGCATGTGTACCTATTTGCTGTGCACATCCTCTACAGCTTGGGTAAAATGTCTGTGGTGCTTGATGCAACTAGGAATGATTTTCTCACTTTCCTTTGCCTCTCCTAGCAGTTTGTAAAGCTATCACTTAATAATCACATTGATTACATCCTCCTCATCATCATTATCACTATAGCCACTACTAATATTTTTCAAAGGCTTCTATTCATCAATCACTGTAGTATTTTATTTTCATCATTTAAATCCTGATAGCATTGTTATTTCTCTTTTATAAGAAAGGAAACTGAAGCACAGAGATTTCAGTTTTCTTGTTCGTGGTAACAGATTAGCAGATATGGTATTTACTGATTTGTGTGTGTGTGTGTTTGTGTGTGTGTGTGTGTGTATGAACTTCATCTTAACGTCATGATTAGAACACTGGATTAAACTCCAAGAAGCCAGGATTCTTAATTTAATACTGCCACACAGAAAGGGTTGTCTCCTCATCTATGTAAACCCTGCACTTAAGCGTGTCTCTGTTATGGCACATGAAACTGGAAATTCTAATTTTTCATTTTTCTTATTTATCTCCTTTACTAAACTCCTGGATGTCATGACCTTTTATCTACAGAGTCAAGTACACTGTTAGATCCAGTGGCACCTGATAACATGGGCAAAATCCATGCCTTCTAAGCATTTGCGGGCATAGTAGACATTAATAAGATTGCAAAGAAATAGTAGAGGGAATTGCACCACACGCAAGGCAACAAAATATTTTAAACACATGTCAGCCTTTATAACTACTCTTAACTGGAAGTCATTCTTGGTCATTTCCCACCAAGCAGTAGCCAAACTTACAAATGTTGGTTACTCTTTCTTCATTCTCTTTTCTACCCTCTCCAGCTAGGAATGAAACAACCAGTTTCTTTCCTTGTCTAGAACAGAAACAGATGACACCTTGACTCTGGAGATACCATATCTAACAAGTTCTTTTCAGGATATTTTCCCAAAAAAGACAGTTCTTTCCTTAAAATAAATTCTGGTGCCAGTTGTAAAGATAATAACATTTCCAGCATGTCGTTTAATGATTGAAAGTCTAATCTTTGTAGAATGACAGACCTCAGTTCAAACCTATGTGTGATTTTGAGCTAAACTTCACATTGATGACCGTCAATTTTCATAATTTTTCCTCCAAATACCGTCAGGCTGGATGGGTTTTAAAACCCAATTTTTTTTGTAAATTTTTAAAAAGTTATATGATGCACTTCAGAAAGCCCAGTGGTGCCTGGCACAACACGCTTTAATCACACCAATAATTCTTCAGCAAAACATCCATGTAGAGAAAATAATTATCCTTAAATCATCTCTTGACAGATTTTGCTGTCAAGTGAGTTACAAAATGAAACAAAAGAAAAACTTCTGAAACAAAACAAAACAAACCCCTCTGTGGGGGCTGAAATGATGAATTAGGGACTGTGGACCTGTAGATACTTCACGGAGTTGTTATGAGGAATAAAGAGGATAATGCCTTTACCTAAGGCTCGTAGCTCAGGCTGGGACACCAAGGGGTTAATAAGTGCCTGTGCCTCCTGCTACTATTGCTGCGGCTCATGTCACATTTGGGATCAACTCCCTGCCCTTTCTCTTTCCTTGTATTGGTGTAATCTTTCCTTATTTTATGTTTAATTTATAGGAAGCTTCTGCAACTGCTCTTACATTCGCTTTTTTCTTTTTTTCTTTCTTTTCTTTCTTTCTTTCTTTCTCTTTCTTTTTCTTCTTTTTTCTTTCTCCCTTTCTCCCTTTCTCCCTTTCTCTCTTTCTCTCTTTCTTTCTTTCTTTCAGACAGGGTCTCACTCTGTCGCCTGGGTTGGAGTGCAGTGGCACGATCCCGGCTTACTGCAATCTCTGTCTTCTGCTTCAAGCGATTCTCCTGCCTTAGCCTCCTGGGTAGCTGGGACTACAGGCAAGCACCGTGGCGCCTGGCTAATTTTTGTATTTTTAGTGGAGAGGAGGGTTTTACCATGTTGGCTAGGCTGCTCTCGAACTCCTGACCTCAGGTGATCCACCCGCCTCGGCCTCACAAAGTGCTGGGATTACAGGCATGAGCCACTGCACCCAGCCACATTAACTTTTCTTACAGGGACAAGCCATCTGTGTTGGAGACCAACTGTCTTAGACACAGAAGAGTTTTGTAAATGACTCCTATCAGCTCTCTTCACTGATAGACCTCTGAGTCTCATTTCCCAGCAGCTTTGCTCTTCTCTCAATCTGGCACTGATCCCCTACAGCAATCATTAACTAAATGTTCAAACATAAGACAAGGAAGCATCCAGTTGAGAAAAGTGTTTACTGGAAGAAAAAAAAATGTTTCTTGTAACATATGAAAATCAAATAATAATTCTGTAGCTAAAGGTAGTAGCGTATATCTGGGGACAAAAGGTCAATTAATATATAACCACATTTCAGATAAGGAAATATAGAATGGCTGTGGAACAACAATAGCAAGAGGGAGAGTGTACGAAGATCTTAGAAACAATTTTAGTAGATTCTGGCTTCTAGTCCCATACTCTTAACCAAACGTCTTATGTTTTATTAATGAATTTATTCTTGCCAATTCATATGATCATTTTTACTCTTTCTCTAGATGTATTGTATATGTCTCCAGACTCTAGTTGGCTTCACTGTACTGTGGAACATTTCCACATAATGCCCCGATATCATTTCAAACATACTTTATAAAACATATCTGATTATTTTATTTCTTAACAATTCTCCTTTCCCAAATTTCTCCAGTTCTCTTGAGAGCATTGCCATTATTTCAAATCTTAGGTTTAGAGTCTCCTTGGGTCTTGTTCTTTGCTTTTCCATGACCCTTGATCTAATCCATCATCAATTTTCCTAATTCATCTTTCATCTATATTCATCTTTCTATTCATCTTCCATCGCTCTAGGCCTGGAGTATTCCCCCATGGTCTCTCCTACTTGCTATAGGCTATCCATCTCATGGTCCTGAAGAGGGAGAGGGAGATAAAGTCACCTGGATTGGTGACTTTATCTGCCACTCACCAACACTGTGATCCCTGTCCCCTCTTTCCCTCACCAGCCTCCTATTTCCCCTAACATAGTCACTGTATTAGTCTGTTCTCATGCTGCTAATAAAGACATACCCAAGACTGCGTATTTTATAAAGGAAAGAGGTTTAATTGACTCACAGTTCCACATGGCTGGGGAGGCCTCAGGCAACCTACAATCATGGCAGAAGGAGAAGAAAACACATCCTTCTTCACATGGCAGCAGCAAGGAGAAGTACTGAGCAAAACGGAGAAAAGTCCCTTATAAAACCATCAGACCTTGTGAGAACTTACTATCATGAGAACAGCATGAGGGTAACCACACCCATGATTCAATTACCTCCCCACAGGGTCCCTCCCATGACATATGGGGATTATGGGAACTACAATTCAAGATGAGACTTAGGTGGGAACATGGCCAAATCATATCAGTCATCAAACCATGTTAAACCTACTTGACTCGGTCTCCACGTTTGTTTTGCTGATTCTTCCTTCGTTCAGACGATTATCAACTTGTTTACATTGCCTAACTGTTCATTGCATCCTGCTATTTTAAAAATATAAACATATTTTAGGATAGTTTTAGATTTATCAAAAAATTGTAAAGTTTGTACCCAAAATGTATGGATATCCCTAACCCAGTTTTCCCTATTCTTAACATTTTACATTACCTGGGTACATTTTTCAAAACTACCAAACAAACACTGGCACATTACCACTAATTAAACACCACACTTCATTGTGATTTCACTAGTTTTACCACTGGTATTCTTTCCCTGTTCCAGGATCTCATCTAGGATATAACATCACATTTAGTGATTGCATTTCCTTAGTCTCTTCTGATCTGTGACAGAACAGACTAAGATAACACAACCATTAAATGTGGGAAAAAAATAACTGATTGTCCTTAGTCTCTTCTGTAACAGATCAGAAAAGATTAAGGAAAATCAGTTATTCGTCATTTTTCATTACCTGGACAAGTTTTAAGGAGTAGTCAGGTATTTTTTCAAATATCCCTCAATTTTTTTTAATGTTTTTCCCATGAGTAGACTGGAGTTAGGGATTTGGGGAAAGAACCTCCAAATTAAAGAGATCAGACACGTTTCTCATCAGATATTATGGATACATGCTATTAATATGATGTCACCTGTGATGCTAAACTTTATCATCTGGTCCATGTGGTGTTTCTCAACTATAAAACTAGTTTTGACTGCCTTTTCATAGCTCATTATTTGGAAGAAAGCCAGTAAGTGCAGCTCACACTGGGGAATGGGGAGTTAAGCTTCAACTCTTTGAGAATAGAGTATCTCCATAAACTGTTTCAAATTCCTCTGTAAGGAACATATGTCTCTTCCTCTTTATTGATATATTCATGTATTTAGTAAAAGATTTATATCAGTATAATTACTGAGATAGATAAGTACAAAGTCTCGTGACTATGTATTTAATATTTTGGTTATAATTCAATAATACACTCTTTATTTTGGTGGTCAAATTGTTCCAGGTTTGGCCACTCAATTGGGTGAGCTTTCAGACTGGCTCCTATAGCACTTTGACATACTTTTATTTTACGTTTATTTTGTTTTATGACAATTTTATTTTTGGGCACTACAAGATGCTCAACTCTCTCTCTCTCTCTCTCTCTCTCTCTCTCTCTCTCTCTCTCTCTCTCCCTCTCTCTCTCTCTCTCTTTCTATATATATATGTGTGTGTGTGTGTGTGTGTATGAAGAAAACATTAAAAAATTGTTATTATATATTTTAAGGTATACAACATGATGTTTTGCTATACATAAATGACTACTACAATCAAGCCAATTGACACATTCATCATCTCACATAGTTACCTTTTTTAAAAAAAAGATAAGAACACTTAACATCTGTCTACTCTCTTAGAAAATTCCTGGCACACAATGAAATATTATGAATTATAGTCCTCATGCTTTCGTGCTAAGGCGTATGCGCAGACTACTTTCTTTTTTTTTTTTTTTTTTTTTTTTTTTGTGGAGACGGAGGTTTGCTCTGTCACCCAGTCTGGAGTGCAGTGGTACAATCTTGGCTCACTGCAAGCTCTGCCTTTTGGGTTCATGAGATTCTCCTGCCTTAGCCTCCCAAGTAGCTGGGATTACAGGTGCCCGCCACCACACCTGACTAATTTTTGTATTTTTAGTAGAGATGGGGTTTCATCATGTTGGCCAGACTGGTCTTAAACTCCTGACCTTGTGATCCACCTGCCTTGGCCTCCCAAAGTGCTGGAATTACAGGCATGAGCCACCGTGCCCAGCTGATATCTAGACTTTTTCATCTGTATAACTTTGTACCCTTTGGCCTCCCTATTCCCAGAATAATCCTGCAACTCCCTTAAAACTCCTTTTTGCAATTATGATAAAATGCAAATCCTTAGCATTGCATAAGACATCCTTTGTGATTTACTCCTTGCTTATGGACAAATTCATCTGTATCTCAGTTTAAATTTCAGCTATTCTGGGAAGACTTCTTTTATCAACTGCCTCCTCCCATTAAAACATGGGTTTAGAAACCTTTCTATGTATTTCCATAGTATACTGGCCACATGGTGGCAGACTCTGAATAAACTGTATTGAATGAATAATATTGTGATCTTCACAATGGCAATTACCCATGGTGTCTTCATTTGTAAAACAAATGTGATGGCTTTTTAGACATTAATAGTTTGGATGCAATGAAATTAGTTTTTGAAAATGCTATCTGAATTGTTATCAATTCACAGATATAAATTATATTAGAAAACCGGGGTGAGGAATGAAACAAGTTGCATTAAATTGAATCAACTCTCCCCCATGCCTCTCCAATGCAAAGCCTAAGACAAGTAGTTTACTTGGCAGCAAGCAGGAGTAGGAAACCAATTGTAAGGTAGGAAAAGGAGAAAAAGCGTTGCATCATTGTTCTCATTACATCGTGAGCAACTTGGGCTCCTGTTACAGAGGGAAACTTGCTAATTCTTTTACTGTTGCAAACAGTGGACTTAGCATTCAATGCATGCTAGGAGTAGATACGAGCAGTAAAGGAGACCTCAAGCTTATAGAAAACCTTTTTATATGTCTAACATCCTTTAAGTATCTACTGAGTATGAGGAGAATGTGAAAGTGAATGAGATATGGGCTTTCCCCAAGTTTTGTTGCTTGAATGAAGCATATGCAGTCAGAGAATAAGGAAACCAGATTCGAAAGGATCTTGCTTGAATACCAGGCTGCAAAATTTGGGCTTCACTTAATATATAAAGGACACATAGTGAAGATATTTAAGCAGGAGAGTTACGAGTTACCTGATCAAAGCTGTATTTTAGGAATATTGTTTTGGTGGGGGATTTGAATGGATTACACTTGGGAGGGACCATTGGTAGGTGAGAAATAATTTGATGATAATTATTAGGAGCCTGAACTGGGAGGATAGAATGGGGCATTTCAGGGTATTTCAATGTAAATGAGAAAATAGAGTGGTCAGGGCTCAGAATCTCTGAAGCCGATGAAGGATCAATGATTTGGAGACTATATGTCACCTAGTTGTCTCCTTTCATATTTGATAAGGAGCCAGAGGTCCTCGTTAACTTTAATTTTTTTCCAGACATATTTTCATAAAGCCCTTTAAATTAGATCTGCTGAACATCTGAGTCTTTTTCAAAGTTCCATCAAAGTTCACAGTGGAAGGGTTTTAGGATACATCTGTATGGTATTTCCTTATGGAGCAGTGGAGCTACTTTGTGGGCTCTAGCATGCAAAGATTTTGTTTTTCTGAGTTGTGCATTTGTTTACGAGTTTATATACCCCTAATAAATTTAATGCTTCTTTAGTTCAGCAATGTGCTCTTACATATCTTTATGGTTGCTATAGAAGCTAGCATAGTACTTATCACAAAGTACTTAAAAAAAGGCTTATTTTTATTGAATGAATAGTATGTTCACTTATGGTTAAAAGTGGGCAGATTCTGTTCCAGGAAAAATGCAGTGTGTAGAATTTGTCAAGTATCTGTTAGGAAAGAGATAGATTTTAGACAGTGAGAAAGACTTTATCATTCCCAAATAGAGTGTTTACCCAGTAAGCTGCATTCCTTCTAGGGTCCTCAGTTCTGTGTTTGGAAACTCTTGGAAACTTTGAGACCTAATCAGTCAAGCTCTCCTTTGTGTTCCCAGTACCACTGAATACCTTCCATTATAGCTTTCCATGTGAACCAGGAGGTCCCAGGAATGCAGAGTCTGCAGCTTCCTTTTCCCAGTACCTAGCAGATCATAGGTCTTTAAAAAGTAAAGGTTGTGCCAAACACATGGTAGGTGCTTAAAGAGTGAATGACTGAACCAAGTAAAATTGTGTTTAAAAATTACTACTTAATTCTCAATTAGATCTTTACCTGCTGACGTTAAGAAGCCCCATGTTGTATTGTGAAATTAGTAAGTTGCAGGATGATCCCATTTATGTATAAAACATTGAAAATGGTTATTAACAGAAGACTTGAATATAATTGGGTCAGAGCTAAGCAGTAATTTCACTGTATACTACGGTTTGGATTTTTTTAAGCAATAAGAATGTTTTCCTGCATTATTTTCATCATGAAAGTAACATTTTAAAATATGAGAAAATTATCCTAAATGCAATTTTATTTATGAAATATGGCATGTAGCAGTAAACATTTTGCAAAGCCTGTCTTTGGAAAGAGTCTCCTATAATGGCTAGTTAAGCCCTTGTAAAGTGAGAGGGAACAAGCTAATAGGAGGTATCAGAAACAGTGAACTCAACCTGCAGACCTCTGTCTCAAGAAACAGGAATTAGAATTGAGTTTAAAACAGTGCCAGAATCTTGATAAGAGTGGGCAAAAGCAATTGAGTCATACGATGATTTATCCAATATTAAGGATGCTCTAAAATACTGCAGAGGTCCTCCAGTTGGTCTTGTCACCTTTCAGATGAGGATGCTAAAGCTGATACCAAGTAAGAAGCAAGAACACTTGCTTCCTACTTGAGGTAAAAGGAGCTGTAGAATAAAGGTGTGAGTAGAATGTTGAGGAATTTATCAAATGCACAATCAAGACCAAAATAACAAAAAATTACTGCCTAAATCCAAGAAGTCGGTCCCCTAAATGCTTCCATTCTTATTCTTGGCTGTTATGATGAACAAGTGGCCTCTGCATTTTTTTCCATCCTCTCAGTTTTATCCAGTTTAGCCACATTATCTCCATCTCAACTCCAGTTGCCCCATCTTATTATTATCTTTAGTGAGCTCCATAGGGGCCCCAGTATATTATGGAGGATGGATACCCTCTTTGCTGCCATTCTGAGACATACCCAAACCCATATTGTTGATTCTTTCAGGACCCGATTTTGCCATTCCTCACCAGAATATCAAATGTTACTCTAGGAAGAGACCTTAGGCATTTATACAGTTTCCTTCTAACAAATTTAACATTGCCATCACCAGAGAAATCACTGTATTATGAGGAAAATATCATCGTCAATTACATTTAGTTGTTAGAAAGCCTTCCTTGTGTAAGCCCTCATGGATTATAACCTTTATCTCTTTCTCCTGGACTAGGCTTCTGGAGATATATGGAAAAAGCCCATTCTCTATCTTTTGTGATAGCTCATCATGTAACTGCAGGCAATGACCCATTCTCCTATGTCCTTGCCAATGTGAGTCTTCTCTTTGGCAGTCTAAACATGATAATAATAAAAATGTGTTGAATTGAGATTTTTGGCTTTAAAGAAACATAGACATAAAGGAAAGAGTCATTCAATAGGAGGGCTTCAAGCTGGTGCTGGAAAGTCATCAGAAGCTGAGATTGCTTCTGGGATCAGCTCCTCTTTCTTCTCTCTTTTGTGGGCCACTAGCTTGCTGGTCTTTTAAGGTAACTCTGCTTTATCCCTCCTCTGATCTTTCTTTACAGATATTAGCCTCTCTATACTATTTCTCTTATTTTTCTTAAAGTTTCTACTTTCTTATGATTTCACCTTGCCATGTGCCCTCTCAGCTCAACGCAGACTTTTATTTTTAGCTTCAACCACCTGCTGCTTCATTTTCTTGTATTAGCACATTCATAGTCCTAAAATACACACTCTGACCTAGCTCAGTGTGTGTGCATGCATGTGCATGTGTCTATCAGGTTATGCCACAGTCCTAAGACTGTCTGTAGCTCGTCTGCTCTAGAGCCATTGGAGTGGGGTTTTGTGGTGTGCCTCATGGTCTTCTAGTAATAAGAGCTGTTGGGGTAGTGGGCAGCTTCCTTCCATCAGCGTAGCAGGTGTCCTGAGACTCAGCCTGTCCAGCACAATAATCCCTTACACTGGCTTAAAGCCTTTTAATTATTTTTTTAATTCACAAATGAAAATTGTATATATTTATCACATATAAAATTTTGTTTTGAGATATATTTAAATTGTGGAATGGCTAAAATAGATTCAATTAACATAAGCATTACTTCATATACTTATTTTGGTTGTGTGTGGTGAGAACACATATCTTGAAAGCTTTATGTGTACAAAATGCTTTTGAATACACATGACTTATCTAATATTCACCAACACTGTAAGGCAGCTACTCGTTTAAGTTTTAAAAGACAGAGCAACTAATATTCAGTGTCTGATCCAAAGCCACCCTGTTAACAAGAGTTGTCTAGAATCATGGTCTATTTCATCTTAAGACAAGGGTTGTTTCTTCTCTGTCAGAGTTTCTCAAAATTAGGCATGTATCAGACTAACTTGGAGGGCTTATTAAACCACAGATTGCTAAGCTCCACCCCCAGGATTTCTGATTTAGTTTGTCTACCAGGGAGCAAAACAATTTGTTGACAAACTTCCAGGAGAGGACCTTGATGTTGGTCTGAGGACCGTGCGCTGAGAACCACTGTTCTACATAAGTGGCTTCATCTGAGGCTCTCACGGATAAGCAGTTGTAAGATGCAAATGTTTTTAGCAGCTGAGTAAGCTGGAACCAGGTAACAGGTGGATATAATTCTACTTTAATTGCTCCTTGTTGTTTTGGGACGTCATGACCCTTTGTTTTTCCTGGAAGAGAATATAGACCCAGTCATTTACAAGGCTGGAGCAGTGACAGAGGGGCTTCCCTAAATAGCATTTTAATCTGATCGATCTAATCAATTACCTAAACCTCAGATTTGAGGATGGTCATAGGTTACTGGGAAATAGCCTGATGATGAGTTTGGCCTCATGGGTATTGGGAAGAGATATAAATTGAGATAACAGTGATCTGGATTCTAATCCCAACTACTGACTCACTGTATGACATTGAGACCACTTCAAATAAACACCAAACCTGTTTCTTTGTCTGCATAATGGATATATTTATGCTGACCACATTCCTGTATTTTTGTGAATATTACCTGAAATTATATATATATATAAACTTTGTAAAGTAAAACACTGAAATCCTAATAATGGTTATGATAATGGAACAATAATGTTGTTCTTTGAGCATTCTCATTCTGCTCTGCAAACAGGGATGTCAGAAAAAGGTTAGAGATCATAAAGGAAATTCAGATGTTAGGACAGACATTACCACAAATCAGAAAATAACAAGTACTGGAAAGGAATGGAACCCTTATGCACTGCTAGTTGGAATGTAAAATGGACAGCTACTATGGATAACAGTATGATGGTTCTTCAAAAAAAATTAAACACAGAACTACCATGTGACCCAGCAATTTCACTTCTGGGTCTATACTCAAATAATTGAAAGCAGGAACTCAGAGTTTTTGTACTCATATTCACAATATCATTGTTCACAATAAACAAATGTAGAAACACCCAAATACCCATCAAAAGAAGGATTGAGAAATGGAATATGGAATATACATGCAATGGAATTTTATCCAGCCTTAAAAAAGAAGAAAATTCTGACACATGCTAAATATGGAGACATTATGTTAAGTGAAAAAAGCCAGTCACAAAAGACAAGTATTTTATTATTTCAATTATATGAGCTAACTAGAATAGTCAAATTTATAGAGACAGAAAGTAGAATGTTGATTACTAAGGGGTGGGGGAAATGGGAAATTATTGTTTACTAGACAGGAGTTTTACTTTGGGAGGATGAAAATGTTCAGGTAATGGATGATGATGATGGTTTCATAGCAATGTAAATGTACTTAATGCCATTGACCTGTATATACTTAAACACGATTAAGATGTCCAATTGTATGTTATGTGTGTGCTACCAAAAGAAAATTTGAGAATTGGTAAATTTGGGATAGTTATGAGAATTTAGGGAAACAGTCTGGCTGCTTTTGCCCAGTTCAGAATAACTTATCCTAGAAATGCTGTGTGCATGCCAGCTGTGTGCCAAGAGTTTTGTCTTGGGGCTCATGAAATAGCAAGTAACATTGGGGAAGACTTGTTGAATCAGGAGAATTTGCTAGAAGAAAACTGACAGGAGCTTGGAAATTGGCAGTTGTCTGTCTCAGGGCATCTGTGGTTTTCCACGTTCTTTGTCAGACACCACTTATTCTTTTTTTGAGAACTCCAATTTTTTTGATCCCAAAGGAAAAGCTTAGAAGAATGAGTATTGAGTATGAGTCAGGGGAGACAGGGATCTGTAGATGTCGAGAATGTTAGAGCCAGAAGGAAGCTTATGAATTATTGAACATGGGACGCTTCACTTGAAAACCCCTGCCCAGAAAAAATGTCTTGCCTAGGGTTAGTCAGCTACTCTTAAGCGGAATGGGGATTAGAAACAAACGGCCCTGTGTCCAAAATTTTTTCCACAACAGCAGGCTGCTTCATGGATCCACAATACATAATTCAATTCCTTTTCAAAGAAGAACCAAGATAGAAATTACAGATGTTTTTCTTATTGTTTGTCTCTTCTTACTCCTTCTCTACCATCACCACTATTCACCTTTGCCCTGCCTCCCTGCCGTTCACATAGTTGCTAGAGTAAGCTTCCCTCAACATGGTTCTCATCTCACCACTTAACACCCAAAAACTTCTCGTGGCTCCTTAGTGCCTTTAGGGAACACGTGTGTTCTTCTGATTGAGACATTAAAATCCAAAATCTTGTCCTTAGTAATGAAACTGCAATGTATCCCTACACTGGAAAAATATACAACTGAAACAGGGATAATGAAGAAGCTCCCTGTGTATTAATTGGAAAGCGCTCCAGGTCATATTGTTAAGTGGGGGGAAAAGTAAGATGCTGGGATATCTAGTATGCCACCATTTGTGTATGAAAGAGGAGGAATAAAACAATTTATTTTTTGTTTACTTTTATTCACATATAGAAATGATCCAAGGATAAATAAGAAAGTCTAAGAAAGTTTTTTTGTGTTATTCAAACCATGTAATAAATGTGGTAATTTTGCAAAAATAGAATAAAATCTGGCCTTGCCTAGTCCTCTTTCTCTCTCACCATTCCCTGCAAATACCTAGAACTCCTACAGCTTTAGAATTTTCAGTTTCTCATAATCTCAGATATCTCGTGAAGGTGACTTTCACACCAATGCTCTCTCTCTCTCTCTCTTTTACCCATCAACTTCCTATTAAGTGAACGTATAAACATTCTTGACTAAGGAAAGAAAAAAATATGCTGAAGTTGCTAAGATCTGTAGTAAGAACAAATACTTTATCTGCAAAACTATGAAGAAGAAGAAAAAAAAGTGCTAGTTTTTCTGTCACACTTCAAGCTGCAAAAGTACAGCCACAGTGCATGGTAACTTTTATTTCAGTATGTTGTTATAGTTGCTCTATTTTATTATTAGCTGTTGTTAATCTTTTACTGTGCCTAATTTATAAATTAAACTGTATCATGGGTAAGAATGTGTAGAAGAAACATAGTATATATAAAGTTCAGAACTATATGAGGTTTCAGGCATTCACTGGAGGTCTTGGAATGTATCCTTCTTTGATATGTGGGGACTCCTGTACAAAGCCTCTTCCATTATATCATCATAATGGCCTTGATTACACATCCAAGGGGTCATATATCTTTGACTTGAACTTTCATCCAGAACTCTTAAAAAACACAATATTTTCCGGGCGCGGTGGCTCACGCCTGTAATCCCAGCACTTTGGGAGGCCGAGGTGGGTGGATCACAAGGTCAGGAGATCGAGACCATTCTGGCTAACATGGTGAAACCCCGTCTCTACTAAAAATACAAAAAATTAGCTGGGCGTGGTGGCGGGCGCCTGTAATCCCAGCTACTCGGGAGGCTGAGGCTGAGGTAGGAGAATGGCGTGAACCTGGGAGGCAGAGCTTGCAGTGAGCCGAGATCATGTCACTGCCCTCCACGCTGGGCGACAGAGCAAGACTCCGTCTCAAAAATAAATAAATAAATAAATAAATAAAAACTTAGATTCCTAAGTATTTCTTATCGCTTCTGACTCTTCCATCTTCCAGCAGAAGACCATGGAAGAAAGAGAAACTTTCAGGGCACAGCCTTATAGGAAAGTTGTGTCAGTAGATGGTAGCAGGCTTTGTCATTATTCCAATAGGTAAAATGAAAATAAACTTTGGGTCAAATAAATACTCCTAGGCTAAGCCAGTCCTAGGCTTGTCTGATGCATATTCACATGCCAATACAGTTTTATTCTTTTAAGGTACTCTTCGTTAGCCTGATATTTTAATATTGTTTATGATGTGTTTGAACTTGATTCTGGCAGCCATTATCTGAACTAAAAAAGCTTAATGTGATCTAGGACCATTAATAAACTCTAATGTCATCTTCAAAGAAGCTGGTAGACTGGCTCTGCTCTGTGCAAGACCATCTGAAGTATTACCTTTAGCTGTGGCACCACTTTGGAGATGCTTGGGAACACTTCCTGTTGTGGTGAGGAGGTGATAATGGCTGACCTTAAGTATCCAAATGTGACCTGTACATCTAATTATTAGTGCTGCTTTCTAAGTTTCTGTCCAGGACTTAAACTTAGTTCTGTCCTTCCTAAGTGCTTTCCACAATTATTGATGACAATATGTTGGAAGTTCTGGAGTTGGCACTCATGGACTAAGGAATGCAGGGAGGGCTGAGTAGCAGCCTGTGTCAACTAAAATGTCTGTTGGTTTATCAAGATCCTAGTGTGACAGAAGGATCCTGAAGATCCCCCCTATACTGCTAAATATTTAGGGGATGCTATGAAATTTCCTAAGATTAGAGGCCTCCAGGTCTTCAAGGTACATCAGCCAATTTGAGTACTTTGTCTTTACTGTTACATTCCCCATATTCCCAAATCCAGCATAAAAATTTCTAAGCCTCTGAGTTCCCCCATAACCCCAAATCCAATATAAAATGTCCTAAACCTTCTGCAGCATTTGAGGTAGCATTTCTTTTAGCTGGCTTGTTGTCTGAGAAGTAAAACGAAAACTAAAAACAATACTTCTTCCTCCTCTTTAAATATTTCTTTTCCTTTTCAATTCATTATTTTCTTCCAGCACAGGATGTGGCACAAAGATGGCCATCACTAACATTGCCTGTTAGGTTGCTTTTGTTTTGTAGATAAATTGTAGCACAATCTCTGAAATGGCCACAAGAGAGCATTTGTGCACCACTTTGAAAGTTACTCTTGTTCAACATCACATTCCACAAACATTCATAGTTTCCCAGGGTTTGAACTTTAATAATTCCACCCCGAAAGAGAGAAAATGAAGCTGAAGGCATATCAGACATCATCTAATCCATATTATCATTCCAAAGATTCCAGATCTCAGGAACTGTGATAGCCCTTTTAGTTTTAAATACTCTTTAAAATATTGAAGAATTGTGAATGATTTTAAATATTTCAAAAAAGAATTATTTTAAATATTTTAATTAGTATCAAGGCTTAAGTAGCTGTACTTTTGACTTCGATTATTAGAGCTTTGCTTATTTGACAGTCAAAAGCTTAAAATATTGAGACCCATGGGGGAAAATAATGTGTACACCAACATTTATTGAATTGGATACTTTTTGTGATAGAGTCCCAGCAATGATATGTGAGAAGCTTAATCAGGCTTAAAGTGCTTTGTTTATTGCAGTTTTGAGTATCTTCTTCTTGAATTAAGTCTTAGGTTAAGGAGGCCTTTGGAGTCCTATGATGATATTATGGTGCAAAATTAATTACCTTTGCACCAAACTAATATAATTGGAAAGCATAATGTAGATAATTTCATCCATCCTGATCTATTACAAGAGCCTTTTCCACAGTAAATTTGGTATTAGCTAACCTTTATTTGTGGGATTTAATATGGAGCCATTAAACTTTATTTTCTTGTAATTTCTAATCACATTTCAAAAACAACTCAAATTCAATCCTAAATTCAAATTTATTCTTGCTTCATTATGATAGCCCTCCAAATATCTGAATAATCTCTTAAGGCATTCTTGGTTTATCTTCTCTCCAGACTGATGTCACCAAGTTTATTAACTGTCTCTCATATGATCCTTCAAAAGCCTGGATAATCTTCTTCTTATGGGTTTGTTGTGAATTAAATATGACCACACATTCTTTGTAATTCCTTCCACCAAGAAGTAGAGTTTATTTTCTCTCCTCTTGGCACTCATCAGGTCCTATGGCTTCATTTGAATAATGGGATGTGGCTGAAGAGATGCCATGTGTCTTTTGAGGCTAAACATTAGGACATCCAGGGTTTTAATTTTTGTATCTTGGAATGCACTTTCCTGGAACTCATGAATTACCAAGATGCTTTGCAAACTGCCCTCACTGAGCTCCTAGCCAAAGCCCATCACAAATGCCAGTATTCTGGCTCTCCAGCCATCCCAGTGCCCCAGTAAACATCAATCAACGAAACAGATGAAGCAACCATATGGTATTTTTAAAGAATCATGAAAAAAAGTACACTGTGCTTGTTTTGAGCCACTGAATTTTGGAGTATTTTGTTATATAGCATTAGACAACTGAGAGGTCCGGTTTGCAAATGATCTCGCTGGGTTGAGTTTAGATCTAAATAGAATGTGTTGACTGTGACTGATAACCTGTGAAATAGATTTCTTTCTTATTTGATTTTGATGGCACATTTTCATAGTAACAGATTTTTTCAGCCATGTTTTCATAACCTGTGATATTTGAAACGATTTCTGAGACCAGAGCTGTTGTTGCTCATGTTGACTTAAAAAGAAAGACTATTGAAATAGGGCCTGTGACTTTTTCCTCAGTTCCTCCGTTTTTTCTGACAACCAAAAAATAAATCCTGAATTTTTGTAGACTTGATGGAATGACAAACATGATTTCATTAGTGTAATACTTAACTGTAAACCAAGGGTTTGCACATACATCATCTCAATTAATCCACACAAACATATAAGGCAGTATTAATGATCTTTTAACACACACTAAAGAATTTGTGAGTGATAGGACATTGGCCAGCAATTTACTCTCCAATGGTTCTGAAAAAAAGAGTTCTATGTACTGGATTCAAATATTTTCTGTAAGTTTGAAATGATCTCAAATTTAAAACCTCATACTAAAAAAATCTTATAATTTGTTCACTGGATGCAGCGATTATCCATTCTCCTGCTTCTCTTCTGTGTACAAGCCAAAGAAAGGTCAAATTCTTTAAACAGAAATTATAAATAAAACTCCCCAAACATCACTCAAAATTAAATTATTGAGAAGTAGTGTTCATGAGCTTGGTGATGGTGGCTGCTGTGACTAAGGTTATAATTATGAAGCTGGACAGCTAAAAGTAAAGATAGAGAGGGGACAATAATAATAATAGTAATAATAATAGTAATAATAATAGTAATAATAATAGTAATAATAATAGTCCAACGTATCTTGAGTGTTCATTCCCAGGTACTAATTTTTGTAAGCATTTTGCATATGTTAACTCATTACTTATAACACTCTTAGAAAGAAGAAAGTTTGTTAGCCAAACTATAAAATAGTTGATAAAACTGAGGCCCAGCAAGGTAAATAACTTCCCCTTTGGAAAAGTTGGGCCATGAATACAGACAGACTGGCTTCAGGACCTGTACTCTTTGTCACTAAACGAAGAACAAGGGCACTCAAAGCACAAAAGAGCGGCCTCGACCCTAGAAAGATGTGGAGAAGCTGGAGACAGTGTTCAGCAAACATCAAGCTTGTCAGGAGCCCACATGCCTTGGTAAAAAGGCCTCCTCCACCCCGTACTGCCGACCAAAAGAATCATAGTGCATGTCGTTAAATCAAACTAAATACGGCCTGAGAAAGCCTCCATACTTCCATATTTGAGTCCCTGTGGTTGAACTATCACTGCCTTAATAGTTAGACAAGACTGAGTATGCTTCTGTAGTAATAGCTGAGTCTCAGCCAATCCCAGAAGCCATACTTCACCACTCATACGCTGCTGACTGTTCAAACTGTGTTCAAATAAGGCATGCACCAAGCTGTAACCAATCCATCTGTTTCTGTACCTCACTTCTGTTTTTTTAATACCTCACTTTCCTTTCATTGTTCTGACCATGGGGCCTCCCTGGAGTCACTCTGAACCTGCTGTGATTCTGGAGGCTGCCCAATTTTTGAATCTTTTTTTTTCCCTTGCTCAATTAAACTCTGTTAAATTTAATTTGTCTAAAGTTTTATTTTAACAGATCTGGTGTCAGAATGGGACTAAAAGTAAAACTCCAGCAACCCCCAGGAACACCATGTGACCAGGCAAGGTACCTGAGGAGCCTATTGTGCTCCCTGCTCTCTTGCTTGTAGCTGGAGGTCTCAGATTCCGAGCTCCATCAACTTGTATTCTGAGCTTCTATGTGTTTATTTGAGCAATAGTTAGGCTGGACTGAGTCCAGGATTGAATTGGATTTGATAATCAACTGCATTGGATTCAATGTTAGAGGTCTCAGGCCTCAGGAAGGTACCTTATTTTTAAAACGGGATTGTTTGAATCCAAAGAGTCTGGGACTCCACCTTCCGGGACTCTATCTAAATTTTATATATAAAAATTATGGACCCAGAACATGTGCATTTTTAGAAAAATGGGTTAACCACACTAGAGAAAACTTAGAATTAAGATGACCACGATGGGGAGGTTTTAATTTGGATAAAATTGTTTATTTGTGAGGCACATTAGATAAAGGGGATCAAAAGCCCCACAAAACAGTGGGACATATTCTTTCATTGGTATGCAGAGGCCTCTAAAAGACGACATGAATCAAAAATTGCCTCCTTAAAAGATTCTTTGCAAAAAGTAAATGAAAAGCATAAGCAACAGAGCAAGAACGTGATGAAAGAGGACTGCACTCTGACTGAACTAACCTCAACTATTCCTTCTCTTTATGCATCTCTGCCTACATAGTCTGAGTCCACTAACCTTTTTGGTAAATTACCCTTTCACCCTGAAGATAATGAAAAAAAAGAAATCAGACAGATACCTTACAAAGTGAGACCTTCTGACCTGCCAAGCCTGCCTGCTGTAACTACTTTCACGCCATGGTCCAAAACTAAGCTTAGAGCCATTGTGAAGGACTTCGTTGATCCAAGGGAAAACCCTCAGAACTTTACTGAGGAATTTAGAATCCTCATAGGAGCTTATGATCCAGGACTTCGTGACCTTTACCAATTTATTCACATGATGTTGGGGCCTGGTGAAGTTTGGGAATGGATGGCAGCAGCAGACTGGGACAAACCTGAGGCAGATATTAAAGACCCCTCCAAAAGTTCTTCATGAGAAGGACAAAAGTAGCCAGAAAATTGGTAAACACCCTTTAAATTTAGTTCCTAAAATTTGTCCACAAAAAATTGATTGGCCCATCATACAATCTTGTAAACAAAAAAAAAGGATGAGCTAGTTTTAGATTACAGAACTCGCTTAGAAACACTGTGAAACATATAGGGCTCAAAGTACAGCAAGGAGTATTTCCTGCAGGGACTGAAATGGCGTTAATTGCTCTGTTTATACGTGGACTCCATCCTGAGCTTAGCAGTTTGATTAGAAAACATAAACTGGAATGGCAAGTTATAGGAATGACTGAATTAGTGACCTTAACTGAACATTTGGAGATGACTCTAGAGCAGGAAAAAACTCAAAAGGCAAACAAGCTTATGACCCTTCAACTACAATAGTTACGGGGGCCGGTAGCAAAGGGACCTTCTCATTCTCATTTTAAATCACAACCAAAAGGTTCTAGAACAAGAAGTTCTTTACCCCAAGATGTCTCCCTTCATTGCAGACAATCAGGACACTCAAAAAGAGATTGTCTGCGTTTACTTCAGTATGCCAATAAGCCTCCCTTTAGGCCAACTGTTTCAACCCTAAAAAGAACCCAAGAGACCTCAGCCCTTCTGATAAAAATCAACATTGATGAAGCTCGAAGGAATTCTCTGGTAAATTTCTCCCTATAATGCCTTTAAATGAACATGGAGAAACAAAGGTTAAAATAAATGGGGAGTCATGTACAGTTGTGGATACCAGAGCTACCCTATCTACTATAAACTCCACTTTAATAAGCCAACAAATCCCTTGGAGTAAAAAGGTCATTTCTGTGGTGAGGGTTTCAAATCGAGTACAAGAGAATCTCTTATCTGAACTCATCCAATTCATTGTGGGGCCTTTTCATAATAACACACTTTTTACTATGTGGTACTGCTCCAGTAAATCGGCTAGGGTGAAATTTACTTTTAAAACTAAAGGCCACAAACAATTTTCCTTGCTCCTTTCGAATAGATTCTCCTGAAAATTCTCATGATAGTACTTACAATCAGAGGCCAAGAGTTTTAATCTTAATATTTCTTCTAGAGGCTTTCCAAGTTATTATGGCTTGTATTACCAGGGTAACAGTAAAAATGAGATCCTCTTTAAATCATGCCACTTTACAGAGAACTATGGTCCTTAACTGCTACTACTCTCTGAACAAGGACTATGACCAATTTGACCCGAAGACTGTTGAACTGCTTATATTGTCTAAATCTTCACTTGGTTAATTCGGTTCAGTTCATTTTCACAAGAACTCCTGTTAAGAAGTATGCCTTGGTATTTTGGTATAATCCTCTTCATAGTCCTAATAATAATCCCCCTGGTGCACTGTATTCTCTCAGGTCCTAAATGTCTTGTATGTGGCCATCCATTGAGAGTTAAATGGTCTCACTCCAACTGTGTCAGCAACAACATAAAGAGACATTCAGCTGGTACAAAGCTGCGACTTGTGAATTTCATACTGACATTAAAGAAGATTTGTGACTTCCTTAATGAGACTGAAGAAGTCTTTCATGCTAGTGACAGAGAATGGTGTCAATTCCTAAAGTTTGGTCAATCTCTCTAAATGGAGAGGCCGATCAAAAATGGGGAATTGTTAAATCGAACTAAACATGGCCTGAGAAAGCCTCTGTAACTCCATATTTGAGTCCTTGTAGATGAACTGTATCCTACCTTAGTGGGTAGATAAGATTGAAAACCTAACTTAGGAATACGCTTCTGTAGCAACAGCTGAGTCTCAGCCAATCCCATCAGCCATACTTCAACCACTCATATGCTGCTGACTTTTCCAACTGTGTTCCAATAAGGCAGACACTAAGCTGTAACCAATCCAGCTGTTACTAAGTGTAACAAATCACTTCTGTTTTCTCTATGCCACTTTTCTTTCTTTCTTTCTTTTTTTGTCTATAAATTTGTTCTGATCACGAGGTATCCCTGGGGTCATTCTGCATCTGCTGTAATTCTGGAGGCTGTCCAATTCATTAACCTTTTTTTCCTTGCTCAATTAAACCCTTTTAAATTTAATCTGTCTCAAGTTTTCTTTTAACAATGTAAACATTTAGCAATGGGGAAATGATCTGTAGCCAAGACACTAATCCTGGACCTATAACTTGGCAAAGTACAACATGAACTTTTGTTCTTCTTTGAGTTGCACCACATGACGGATGTGCGGTCTGGCATTTTTTGGAAGAGTGTGGAGCTCACATATACAAGACATTAGGGCCAAGGTCAAAGCCTGATTGATTATACTGGTAAAGATGCAAGATGACACTTTTACATTTAGCCAGTTTATTACTTACATAGCAAAAGAGTAAACCAAAAGTGCTACACCCGTGGCATTCATGTTCCACACATCAGAAAAGATCACACCCAAACAAAAGGGACCAATAACTGCACCACAAGCAGTGGGACCTGCTGCTTCTGAAGAGTGAATGGTAGATGGCAGCTAAAAGGTTTCAGATCAGTAGCGGATGGGGCCGGAGTCTTCCCAGACACTGAAAAATCTTCCTGTCTTGTCTTATACTAATCTGCTTTATAATCCGCATGAGCAGATACTCCTGGTCGAGAATCCCTATTTCTTCCCAGTGACCAAGTCATTCCAGATCAAGGACAAAGCTCATCAGTCAATCAGAGTTTAGGGTTTTGGAGCCACACTCTCCCATCTAACTCATCTTACACACTCTTGGCTTGTCTGATTGTAAACTAAACATTTGTTCGATATTTGTCATGGGCAGATGCTATGCATGAAGAGGGGTGGGCATAGAAAAGTGAAAGACACTGTCCCACGCAGCTTTCTTGGCATACCTTATTGTCTCTGTTTGTTTTCCAAAATAAGCCTTTGTGAATTCTAGTGTTATTTCTCATCTATCTGTCTATCAAATATTTGAATTCAGGAACCAGTTGAATTCATGAGGCCTTCAGTGAAAAATCCAGCCCACATTGATAGTTTATCTCCCCTTCGAGTGCTCTCTAGATGTTGCTTTGATTTTCTCTTGATTTATTTGTCATTCTGGGTTTCATCCTCCCAGGCTTACATTCCATTTGAATTTCCCTGCAGCAGCTAGAATGTGGCCAAAGGTTAACCAGTATCATTTCATGATACTGATTTCCACTAAGCAGGATTCAATCAATATGGAAAGCAGTGTTGATAAAAAGAATCAAATTATGTAAAATATTTAAAAAGATTTATTCTGAGCCAAATATGTGTGACCACAGCTCATGACACAGCCCTGGGAGATTCTAAGAACATATGCCCAAGGTGGTCTCGCTATGGCATTGTTTTATACAATTTGTGGAGACATAAGACATTCATCAATACATGTGAGATGTACATTGGTTTGATCAGGAAAGGTGCGACAACTTGAGAGTGGGGGAGAGGCGAGCTTCCAGGTCTTAGAGAGAAACAAATATTTTCTCTGGCAATTGGTTGAAAGAGTTTATCTAAATACTTGGAATCAATAGAAGGGAGTGTCTGGGTTAAGATAATAGGTTGTGGAGACCAAGGGTCTTATTATGCAGATGAAGTCTCCAGGTAGGAGGCTTCAGAGAGAATAGATTATAAACATCTGTTATCAGACTTCTCGCCTGGATCAGGAAAAAGACCTGGAAAGGGAAAAGGATTCTCTACAGAATGTATTATTTTCCCCACAAGAGACGGCTCTGCAGGGTCATTTCAAAATATGCCAAAGAAATATATTTTGGGGTTAAATACTTCAGTTTTTCAGGGGCTGCTATCTGTCATGTTGGTATCTTATTGCCAAAATGAGTCTGTTTTATAGGTCTGAAGGTCTCTGTTTTAATGTTAATGCTGGTCAGCTGTGCCTAAATTCCAAAGGGAGAAAGGTATAATGAGGCATGTCCAACCCTTACTTTCCATAATGGCCAGAGATAGTGTTTCAGGTTTACTTTAGAATGCCCTTGGTCAAGTGGAGGGGTCCATTCAGTTAGCTGGGGGTCTTAGAATTTTAATTTTGGTTTACAAGAGTTAGAAACAGATTGTTTTGCCTTTCTCCAAATTTTGTGAGATTGATGTAATGAGTGGTGACTTTTGGTTATATTTCATATGCTTGTGTTTGTAAAAGTAAGTTTAAGACTCTTCCCCTTTGTAATGTAGGCCTAGGTGGAGGTCCCATTGAACCATGCCATTTGCAGCAAATAAAAGAGAGAAAATGAACTCTTCTTCAAAGTCTTCAAAGTGACTTCTCAGAGACTGCCTCCTTTTCACCTGGAAGTAAGGCTATTAGTGATGCAGGATCTTTTGCTCCTTAGTTCAGTTAATATCCAGGTTCCTGTCACATGACCAGGAAAATTTAGGCACACAGACACATTGAAGGGTGAGGAGAGTAGAATTTATTTTAAAAAAGTTCTCGGCCGGGCGCGGTGGCTCAAGCCTGTAATCCCAGCACTTTGGGAGGCCGAGACGGGCGGATCACGAGGTCAGGAGATCGAGACCATCCTGGCTAACACAGTGAAACCCCATCTCTACTAAAAAATACAAAAAACTAGCTGGGCGTGGTGGCGGGCACCTGTAGTCCCAGCTACTCGGGAGGCTGAGGCAGGAGAATGGCGTAAACCCGGGAGGCGGAGCTTGCAGTGAGCTGAGATCCCGCCACTGCACTCCAGCCTGGGCGACACAGCGAGACTCCATCTCAAAAAAAAAAAAAAAAAAAAAAGTTCTCAGCCAGGCACAGTGGCTCACACCTGTAATCCCAGCACTTTGGGAGGCCAAGGCTAAGCAGATCATGAGGTCAGGAATTTGAGACCAGCCTGACCAACATGGTGAAACCCTGTCTCTACTAAAAAAATACAAAAATTAGGCTGGTGCAGTGGCTCATGCCTGAAATTCCAGCACTTTGGGAGGCCGTGGTGGGCAGATTACAAGGTCAGGAGTTTGAGACCAACCTCACCAATATGGTGAAACCCCATCTGTAATAAAAAGTACAAAATTTAGCTGGGCATGGTGGCGGGTGTCTGTAATCCCAGCTACTTGGGAGGCTGAGGCAGGAGAATTGCTTGAATCTGGGAGGCAGAGGTTGCAGTGAGCTGAGATGGCACCACTGCATTCCAGCCTGGGCAATAGAGCTAGACTCCATCTCAAAAAATAAAAGAAAAAAGAAAAGAAAAAAAAAGTTCTCAGCAAGGGAGTCTTGCCAACAGCCTCCCACCTCAAAGACTGAATACCAGGCCACCATGCATGAGCTGAAGAGGCCAGATTTTACCAATAACCTTTAAGGCTGTTTTTATTTCTCAAAGATTAAATTCATGTGAACCAAAAGGTTCCACTGCTTTTATCTTTCCTTTAAAAAATATTTTGTCTAAGTGCTTATCCTTCTTTAAGTCAATTAATTAGAGCTCTATTTATAGACATCACACACACAACTACACCGACAGGCAGAAGATCCAGTAGCTATACGATTTTTCATTTGCCCATCTCCTAATTGGATCATTGGTCTCTGGGTAGAGCCCTTTAAGAGCAAGGCTAGGAAAGCATGCAATTTCTAGGGGCTAATAAGCAGGTATGGCTGGAAGACAAAAGCAGATTTTGAGAGGGATCCATCTACCTCTAATTCCTGGGGCTCCATGAGGAAAACAGAGGTCTCTCCCAAAATGAAATTCATGGTGCCTCTTCTGTTTTTCCCAAGGAGTCACAGGCCATAAGAAATTATCTTAGGGCCTCTCATGCAAGTATTAAGAGTGACAAGACAAAATGGAGAAAAATAGTCAACCAAGAAGAAATCTTTTTCTGGCAGAACAAGTCCCAAGAAGAGGAAAACATAAAGGCCTTTTAAATATACCTATAACTTGGATATCCACTTTTAATTAAGCTGAGTGCTCTTTAAGAAAATCCTTTTAAATCTCGTATTACCCAACTTTAGCCACACCAAATGGCCAATTTTCTGGTTTCCAAACTTTATCAAAGGTAACCTCCCAGGTGCTCAGAGAAAGGAAAATTCAAGGCAGTTCACTGAGGGAAAGAAAATCAACAAATGGCAAAGGTCACACAGATATCAAACCAGAAAGGACTCATTCCCCAAGCCAGGATTTAACCCGGGTGCCATTGTAGAATGATGGGGGCTGAAAAAAAGCTTTGCCATGATGTTATAGGTCATGCTCCCAAGGATGTAAAACAAGATGGAGGCTTGCAGCAAAGATTGCTACTGATCATACAGAAAGACATGCAAAGCACATCAGATTGGCTACAGCTTAAGAACAACCTCAAAAATTCTTTCTCATAATTAAAACTTTACAGAGAATGTAAACCGTGATAGTTTGGGTCCTGGCCTAGTAAAATGTCATCTAAAAGGAAGGAAAAAAGCCTTTCACATAACTTGTGACTAATTGGAAAAAAAGGAAAAAAAAAACAAAAAAAAACAAACAGCTTAAAGTGCAAGGCTGTGTTAACTGCTGATAGGGTGGAGAAAAAGAAAACAATAACAACCCTCTGGAAGTGCAGGGTTGGAAAGATGCCTGAGGGAAGAACCTCTTATTCTTATGCAAATGGACTTATCCAAGAGGGAGAGAAACTTAATTGTTGTTTCTTCCCTGGGGCTCCCATGGAGCTGGACCCCTCAGCCAGGAGAGGGGAAGACACTGTGGATGTGTGACTAGGAACACTGGCCAGCCTGCCACATACGGCCTTTCGGCTATGCACCCCAGTCTCATCTAGGCATCCAGGAGGGGAGTGGGGCAGAGAGCTGCTGCTCACCTGTTTGTTCCAAACAAATCAGGAAAATGTCATAGAAAGCCTGACTTGGACTGAGGCTGATATCCTCCACCACCAAGAGTGATGGCGGGGTGGGGGACAGTTTCCTTTACCCTCAGAAGAAGCCCAAGGGAAAAAGACTCAGAAAAAAAAGGGAAACAACACCCTACTTCCCCTTCTTCCCTGGGGACTAGAATGTCTTTGTAGGACTGACAAAGTAGCCATAAGATTAGAAATGATGGTTTAGCAGTCATGTAACTGGAGGTTACAAGATTCTGACTCTTCCCAAATTGCCCCTGGGGATAACATTACTACTGTAAAACCTATGATCAGTGCTTGAGATATTTTGCAGACCCTGCACTTGATGGATCGTTTGGTACCACCCAGATCCATAAACTGCCTCATTTGATCTTGTAGCCCCACCCAGGAGTTGACTCAGTGCAACAGGACAGCTTCAACTCTCTGTGGTTTCATCTCTAACCTAACCAATCAGCACTCATGACTTACTGGCCCCTCACCCACCCAGTTATCCTTAAAAACTCTGATCCTTGAATGCCTGGGGAGACTGATTTCAGTAATAATAAAACTCCAGTCTCCTCCACAGCCGGCTCTGAGTGAATAACTCTTTCTCTGTTGCAATTCCCCTGTCTTCATATATTGGCTGTGTCTAGACAGCAGGCAAGGTGAATCTGTTGAGTGGTTATAGTAACAATACCGTAACAAAGGCACAAGAAAAGACTACATGGCTGTTTTAAAATGTAGATTCTATTATTCTTCTTGTGAATAGATCAGGAGTTGACTGCTGTTGAAAAGAGATTTTAGTGTGCTCGGATCCCAATACAAGGGGCCATGACACACCATGGGGCTGGAGGCACACGGGAAGCACCAGGGTTAGTCAAGAGGCAGACAGAGTGGAGGAAAATGTGAGTGGGAGTCTTTACTGTGGTTTCTGAAGGAAGACAAGAGAGATGGGGTGAGCAGGTTGTAAATGGGCTAATTTGAATAATTTTGGTGGGCTCTGGGGTCTTGGGGCTGTCCTTAGTTGGTCCTGGGGTGATTAGGGCATGGGAATAATGGCCCACAGTGCACCAGCCCAATAAAGGTGGTTGGGGCTTTGGGCTCTACATTGGTTAATTTGCGTATGAAAGGCATGCTCCTGGTGCTATCTCTAGGAATTAGCTAGACCTGGGAAGGGCAGTCCTTTCAAGGTCAGTAAGGCCCCAGGGGGTCAAAACATCAAAAATACAGAATCAAAAGACGTAATTGATACAATGGCTGAAACATAGGAAGCACAGAAGTAAACAAGTCCAAGTCTGTTTTCAATTCTGAGTATTCCCCCAGTCCACTTGTTGCCTATCTATCACGGCTTTCTATTTGCTTCTTCACAACACTAACCACTAGTGTTTTCTGTTTGTTTACCTGTTTCTTGCCTGTGTATCTCACTACATTGTCAGCTTCAGGAAGGCAAGGAATTTGCTTGTCTGGTTTTCTGCACTAGTCCTACTTGCTGACACAGTGCCTGGCACACAATGGATACTTCATAAACATTTGTTGAACAAATGAATGAAAACAATAGTGCTTGATGGTTATGTGTGTATGTATAATATGATTTGCATGTACACACACATACATACTACTGTTCATATATGTATACGTATGTGGACATTTGTGGGTGCTTTTGAGTTGATGTTTTTCATGTAGGTTCCAGTCAAGACTGCATGTCTGGCTGACTACTAGATATACCCAACAGAAAGCTATTTGCCCAGGGGTCTCAGGAGTCTCCTGAAAAGAACTTGCCCTCTAGGACCAGCAGAGAAGCCTGATACAGCACCAATCATTTCAGAGGTTAAAAGAGAGAAGAATTTCTGCATGTATAATGATATATTTCACCTGGGGAGACCTGGGTCCTATCCCTCATGGATTTACAAGTTGGCATTTATAAGAAATAAGTCAGTTTAGAAACTGGAAAGCCTATTTTTTATTGAAAGCACTACAACATTTTAGGATGGTGTGAGTCAGAGTCCAGCCAAAAAGTTGAAACCATACCAAGTGATCACATAGAAAGAGTTCAGCATGGAGGGTAATTTACAAACTGCTAGAAATGCAGTTAAAGCAACCAAGCAGAAGATGAATCAACTCTGAGATGAGAAAATGCAGAAAGTTGTCACTCCTTCTAGGTCAGGAGGGACAGTGATGAAAAGGTGGGGCCTAGGAGCTGGGGCCATGCAGTAAAAGTTGAAACAATGTTGGCCTGCATGGCACAGGGGGAACCACAGATAA
This sequence comes from Rhinopithecus bieti, assembly GCF_001698545.2. Classification (NCBI taxonomy): domain Eukaryota; kingdom Metazoa; phylum Chordata; class Mammalia; order Primates; family Cercopithecidae; genus Rhinopithecus; species Rhinopithecus bieti. The sequence continues at coordinate 2,336,692 of NW_016803289.1, forward strand.
AGGGCCTTTCTGAAAGGAGATGAGCCTTGGAGAAGGTACAGCCACTACCCAAGATAGCTCCTGAATTGGACAGAGGGAGACACACCCCTTCTCCTTTCCTCTCTCCCTCCACTCTTTCACCAGTGCCTTCCACTGGCTTAACTTAATCAGATGCAGTTGGCAAGGAAGCCTGGAAACCACATTTCAAAAAGTCAACTTTCTATAATACAGAGCCATGAATGAAAGTGAATAGAAAGGATTTAAAAGCAAACAAACAAATTTGAGGGCAGCACTGGTTTAGTGTTCCAAAAAGATCATAATATAAAACTAAAGGGTGGCATTGTGGCAGGCTAGATCTCCACAAGCAACCAAGTCTCCATAAGCCCTTTGCTGGAATAATGAATGTGTAAGTTAAACATTGAAGACCTGGAGAAACTGGTGCCTGAGTAGGAGAGCTGGAATGCAGAAACAAACCCATTAAGACCCTACCTGGGCTTTCTCAGCCTCAAACCTGATTGAGTGATAAAAGCATTCATGCACGTACAAACCGTAACAGGACCCATGTAAAATTAAGAAACCTTCCAGCCCACAGACCCCTGGTAAAAGATTAGATTTAGACTGAGTAGAAATACTCCTACATGTAGGCATAGAGCTTGAAATTCATATATATATATATATATATATATATATATGGAAAAACTCATAACTTTCAGTTGGTCTGATAAATTACTCCGACATTCTCCTTGTGGCTGGTTACAAAAA
>NW_016803289.1:2337664-2342986 GCF_001698545.2 Rhinopithecus bieti
ACATATATATATATATATATATGGAAAAACTCATAACTTTCAGTTGGTCTGATAAATTACTCCGACATTCTCCTTGTGGCTGGTTACAAAAATAAACTCGCTTCTTTTCCAGTTCACCTGCACCTCATTATTAGACCATGAGAGCAAGCAGCCGGACCCTGTTCTTCTGGCAACAGCATCAATCTTACCACCACTTATGCACACAACCTTGGCTCTTTGAGGGGCTTGGTATCTTAATATCACTGGCATCAGTGGGAATATGTAGGAGAAACGGAAGCAGTATCTGGTAGAGAAAGAAGGAGAAGTGGCAGGATTGAGGTGCATGCCAGGCATTCATGGTGTCTTTCTTGTAGCTTATAAAGTAGCAGAAAGATAAAGAAATGACAGTTACAACACGGTAACATAAAAATTAGTAAAATGTGACATAAATTAGATATTAATTTTGGTTTGACACAGCAGAATGCTCTGTCTGCATAATTTTGTTAGATCCTCATTACAATACCAAACCCTCAGAGAAGGACAAATAAAGACCTAACCTCTGGCCTTGCATCTTAGGGTGCGTTTTCTCAGAATTTTCTGGGTTCCACTTTGGTGGTGGGGATGGCTGGAGCCAGCAGTACCATGTGGTCAGGGAACTCTCAGCTGATCCTGTGCCCACATGGACTCTGCTTTCTATTTCATCCCTTCATGGTTCTTTCTTAACCTCTTCCTTGCACGGCAGGCCTACCTGATGCCCCAAAGAACTCCAGGACTTGTGCTCACAACAGAAGTTGTCCTGAGGTCCTGTGGTTGAACCTTGGATCCAGAAAGACAGCCTTGGAAACAAATTGCTCTCCTATAGCCGGCACCTTATTATTATGTATTTTTTAAATGATTTTATTGGATTCGATTGCCAAATAATCTTGCAAAAAACAATTTTCTCCCCAAGCTACACACGTTATGGTTGGTCATGTTATTTATGTTCCCATTTTAGATGAGAGGACCAATATCATAGATTAAAAATGTCAAATCCAAGATGACACAAACAGTGAAGATTGAATCCCAGGTTCTTCAGAAGGCACTTTGATGTTAGATCTTAAGCCTATTATTCTATTCAAAGGCTCAGAGCAGACATGCTCTGAACATACTCAAAATAACTGACACTGGAAAAGGTAACAGAGATGTAAAATCTTGCCATAGTAGATGTGTGAGTGGGCTGGGGACAGTTGAGTTCCGGAGGAATGTGGCACTAAATGTCATTAAACTGACTCTGTATTATACCAGGGCCAAGGGGGCCTCCAGATTGCTTTCACAACCTGGTAGTTCATCAGCTAATGTGATTCTCCAAACTTTGAATAGAAAACTGGAGGAAAATATAGAAAACTAGAGGAAAACACTCCTTCTAATCCCAATATAAATTCTTCACTTCTTTTCAATGTTCTTCCAGGCGAAGGATTCTTTGGGCTCTTTGTTTTCCACTTTTATTTCTGTGCAAGGATTTATGCAAGAGGTACTTGACAATGCTATAATGTAGGGCTTTGTTTTTCATGAGAATACAAGGCAAAGCGGAAAACCCTCCAAATTGTTTAGTGAGAAAACATAACCTTTATCCCTTTATTTGGTGGGGTGAGTCAAGTGGTAGGGACTAGAATTCAACTCTTCAACAGGCATATAAATAGATGTGTTTGCAAAAGCAGCCATCACACTTCGTATGGCAAGTGGAACCACTGGCTTGGTGGATTTTGCTAGATTTTTCTGACTTTTAAGCTCCTGAAAAATATCCCAGATAACTGTCATGAAGCTGGTAACTATCTTGCTGCTGGTGACCATCAGCCTTTGTAGTTACTCTGGTAAGTAACTGGAATACATCTGGTATATATGATATTTATCTACTTTTCTGTTAATAAGAGCACTCACTGACAGTGGAATATGGTGGTAGGAATTTTATTTATTTTATTTTATTTTTAACTGACACATAATAATTGCACATATTTGCAGGTTTGGAAGAAGTTTTGGAATCACAGAAAATGGTGATGTTGGAAATATTTCAGATCCCCACCATCTAAGCTCTAATCCAATATAAGTATTCTAATACATCCTACATAGGAAGTTAGCCAACTTCCACAGAGGGTCAACAAAGCACATTTCACTGCTGGATATTGGTCACCATTAATTTTTCTTATTTTCCTCAATTTTGAGTTAAAATTTGACTTTATAATTTATGTTGTGCTTTTGAACTATATGGAGTCATTCTTGCTATCATCTCCAGTTATCCAATTTGCTAGCTTAGTTCTCCTGAGATAGCTACGTTCATCTTTTCGTCCACTCAATGGATATTTATGGAAAGGCTACAATTTTTTGGGCACTGGATATGCATTGGAAGATTTAGACATGAATCAGTCACAAACATTGTTCTTAAGGTGCTAGTCTGGTAGGGTAGATAAGGCTTCTACCAAAGTTACTCTAATTCTAGACTACTGTAAACGCACTGTGAGATAGCCACATAGAACTCTCTAAGCGTATTGGTGGGTGATTTGTTTAATTTTCAGGTAAGGGTATAGAAGCTGGCTTCTTGGAGGAGAATGGGAACTGGTTTTTTTGGGGGGGTTGGGGGAATCTTTGTAACTATCAGGAAGATAGTTTGGGTACATGGGAAAAGAAGATTTCATGACGGCCACTGCTCATTGAGAGAACAAAAGGCTTTGAAGACCTTCTCCCAGGAAGCTGTAAATACGTACAGTGAAGATATTTACCAAAATGTCTGAAATAAGAAGAATGGAGATTAATAATGAAAAATTGATTGCTGCCCACACCTACACTGGTAACTTTGACTTGTGATGTTTATTGAATTTCTGAAGGAATTTGTAAGTTCACCAGTTTTGGATATTTCATTGTTCTCTAGTGTCCAGGGACAGGTATCTATGGGCAAAGGTGGCAGCAGAAAGGAGGTGGGGAAAGTAAATATCACCCACTCTGGGTGAGAATTTTGGAGGGACAATAGGCAACAGAAAATGGGTAAAAGAAAAGATGTACAGGCTCCATTTTAATAATTTGAATAGGGAAATAATAGGTTTCCAAAGGAAAATAAACTATGGCAGGTCTTAGCCAAAAGGAGAATGTGTGTTCTTACATGTGTGCTCACATGCATGTGTACATTTATATATCTGCACGTTTTTGTAAAAATATATATCATACATATTTTCCTCAATCTCTACTTTCCCCCCCATTCATCTTCTGTGGGAAAGTTATCTTTCTAAAGCCAAAGATATAAAATATAATTTTCCTATGTAAAAGCCTTGATAGCACCCCACTGCCCTCAGGAAAAAAAATCCAAACTCCTTTGTGTAACATCCAACAGTTTAAAAAATCTGACTTCACTCAACTTTTGCAGCCTCACTCCCTTTATCTTCCATCCTTTGGTCATAGCCTATTGTAAATCTGCACTCCAGCCTTCTGGGCAGAAGGCTCACCATCCTGTGTATGCACTTTCATCCTAACATTTCCGTGCCTGTATTGGTCATGTTTCTATAATGCTTCTCCTCTTCTTTACCTTATGATCCTGACATTTGCCTCAAGACATAGCTCTAACAACACTTCTGGAAAATTCCTGCAGCACTTTCTCATGTTCGAATTAGTCATCCCTTCCTTGTGTTTCTATAGAGCTTTGTCCATAATGTTAGCATAGCACATGCTACACTGTGGCATACACAGATCTTTATTGCCACCTGGACTGTGTGAAGTCTCTGAATGGGCATCCTTGTTCTATTTGTCTATGTATCTGCACAGACTAGCACAGAGTTGGTGCTCAATTATGTTTGTAGTGTTGAGTTGAATTGGTTGGGAGCAGTTTCTTGGGCTGTGGTTCGGTCCATTCCTGTCCTTATGTGGAGTTTCACTATGGCATCTCTCCTTTAGCCTCAAAGCTGTGAGCTGTGGAGATAGCCACATACAAAATACCATCCTCTTCAGTCAATCACAAGGATCTGTTGAATGCTTACTCTGTGCCAGGGTCAGTTCTAGGCATGGGTGCAGTAGTGAACGAAACATACATTCCTTGTTGTCATGGAGCCTCCATTCTAATGAGACAATAAAGACAATAAAAATAGCAAATGAAGAGTTGTTTTTTTAGGTAACAGTAAGAAAAAATAAGTGATGGAGAGTGACAATGGCCATTGCAGGCTTCTCCGAGGAGGTAACATTTGAAGAAAGACCAAATAATGTGAGAAAGAAAGGTATGTAGCTAGCTGAGGAAAAAAAGTTCTAGGGAGATGGAACAGCAGGTGCACAGGGCCAGAGGCAGAAGTTTTTAATGGAAGTAAGATGAGTGGATCTGGAATGGACCTATTGATGGACACAGGGAAAGATGATGAGGTCATAGTCTGGGCCCGGATGTGCCTGTCTCACCTGGTTTCTCTTTTGCCTGCAGCTACTGCCTTCCTCTTCAACAAAGGGCCCCTTCCTGATGACAAGTTGGTACCTTTACCTCTGGACAACGTACCTCACCTTATGGATCCATTAAAGCTTCTTCTGAAAACTCTGGGCATTTCTGTTGAGCACCTTGTGGAGGGGCTAAGGAAGTGTGTGAATGAGCTGGGACCAGAGGCTTCTGAAGCTGTGAAGAAACTGCTGGTAACCACAGTTTGGGAGGCTAATCTGCCAGAGGAGAGGGCGTAGTCACTCTGAATGTCTACCTCATCCTCTTGGCACTTGTAAATGTGCATTTCTACTTTACTGATTACACTCATAGGAAGTTTGCATGTCCTGGAATCTCAGGAAAAATACGATTTCTACCTTTCCGGGAAGGGTTTTTGAATGACAGTGATATGTGTTATAGTTGTGACATTACCATTTAGCCGAGACGTAATCACTCTGAGTTTTTGTTTCCCCATCAGTAAAATGGTGGTCAACAGGATACTGGAAGTGAATATTTTTCGAAACATGCGAATTACATGTAAGCTGCTCTAATTTTTGTTGTCTTTCTGCCTTTCAGGAGGCGCTATCACACTTGGTGTGATGTCAAGATAAAGAAAGAGCAGAGGTGGATGGGGATGGAGGATGATGCTCCTATCTTCCCTGACTGAAACGCATTCTACCAATTATAGACTAAAGGCCCTAAAACGTAGTGACCCGTGAAAAGGACAAATAAAGCAATGAATAGATTTTCAGTAGTCCTGTTTTTATTTCTGGGGACTCTATTCAGAAGGACATACCCAGATAAGTTTTCCTTGGTTCATAAATTCGAGAGAGCCTGTTTTATAAAGAAAACCTGGAATCTTGAGTAAGACATAATGATTCCTTATCCTTTCCTTATCTCTAAATTAAACATCTCTATTTTCCCAACTG